>NC_088214.1:36262320-36429061 GCF_036934945.1 Oncorhynchus masou masou | reverse complement strand
AAGTAGACGGCACGCGTCAAAGTAATTGATTTATGACCCTGCGTCATGATGACGTGTGCATGTCCAAATATGGGCCTCCGGCCCCGTCCATCCTGTTCCTGTGGTCACGTGTTAGAGGGTGTGTGTTATTTTATATATATATGGCATCCTTTGAAGTAGTCATGGTGATTGATGTCTAGGGGCCTGGTTGAACTGGGGGGGGATTGAGTGTTTGAACTTTTAGAACGTGTATGTCCCCCACCCCCAGTTTTATTGCCCTTATGGTTGTTATCTGATGAAGCAGGAATGTCCTGGGTTATTGGCTGTGGCATATGCATTATAAATATCCAGAACAAGGCCTGTGATTTAAAAAAATAAAGGCCAGAATATTAAACATAGAAAATATGTCTCCAAGGCCAATTCCCAGGGTGCTCTGCAGCTCATGTCATAAATCCAATGACAAAAGCCTGGAGGATGTTTTGCGTGAGGCTCCAGAATGTTTTAAAGGATTTTTGTGTATGAGTGAGGGGCATATTTCTTACATATTCCGACCTGAGGAATCTACGGTTAAGATATTCACAGACAGCTTGTCCAAACCCTTTTATAGGGCAGAACCCGAGAGTTTTTCTCCAGCGCTAAGGATGAGAGAATGGTGTAAAATAAGACTCGCGCTGTGTCAAATTGAACAGGCCCTGAGTGCTTCAAGTCTACCCGGATATGCGTTGGAAGAACAGGTCTGCGGACGAAATGATCTGATGGCCCTAAGAGTCGCTTCAATGGCGTATACCCCGGAACGTGTATGGCCCCCCCAGTTTGTATAGCCCTTAGGGTTGAAAGGCGTATACCACGGAACGTGAATGGCCCACCCACCCCCCCAGTTTTACTGCCCTTAGGGTTGTTATCTGATGAAGCAGGAATGTCCGGGGGTATTGGCTGTGGCATGCGCACTATAAATGTCCAGAACAAGGTGTGCAAACCCAGAACAGTAAACATGATTTTTAAACATGGATTTTGTGATCAGTGGCAAATCTGTGATGACTGTAACAACGGAAGCAGGACCGCGGCTGCAACATAGAGAAAGTACAAAGTATACTGCCGCAATATACGATGCTCCAAATAAGCGGTTTCTAAGTGTGTATAGAACCCAGATACCGCCAGCAACGGTGCTGAAAGATGAAGTGCTGATGTCTAATGGACAGAATTGGGGGTATCTGTTTCATTACTTGGCCTGTGGAGTGAAACTCTACACGGTAGCCGAAGGAGAAGAATATACCGACCAGACAATAGGTGTGGACTATGGGGTTGAAGACTGGACGGTTTTTCGCTAGGTTTTGTGTCCCGAACTGAGACGTATCACCAAGGGGTACAGCTTGTTCACAGGCTACGAGACCTGTTGGAAGGTACCCCTGACTCCTCAGGAAGAGTATTTCACCGGGTTAAAATACAGAGAAAGAATGGACTTCCCTGTAGCTGCGTGGAGTTCTATGTCAGCATCGAGGAAATCCACAACCAAAACATCCGGGAGGGCGGTTTGGTCGGTGATTTTAGGCTGCACATTCTTATCCCATTTAAAAGTTGGGAATTAATGGAATTGAAAAATGAGTTGTTGGACGCTCTGTTTGTACAGAGCCAACAGCGCCAGAACATTGTTCGGCTAAAGAAGTGTATAATATATACGAATCCTGAGGATTATGATTCAAAGGAGCCCCAAGAAGTTACATCGTCAGAAGGGCCAACCCACGGAGAAAACTAAGAACGTGGCTGCGTTAACCACGCCCAGATACCCCAAGGGCTGGTTCAACAATAAAAGGAGGGTCCTTAAAACCTACAGTTCTTCACTTACGCATTAACCATGGATATTCCTACCACATACCAGAACTCCGAAACGTCATGGGGGCCCGACACTAGGGACTGTATGCCTCGCAGCCCAACATTCTACTCCCCCCTGGCAAGACCCGCGACACCCCCTACAGGTACACAGCCCGAGGACGTGTTTGATGGTGTGGTCAGTACTATTTTTGTGGACACCATCAAGGCCTCTGTAGCCACGCTTTTAGACGTGGTGATTGGAGAATATATACGAGAAAAATGCATCGGTTGTGAGATTAATCACCCCAGCCAGCGCAGGCATCCATGCCTATACGACCCCCCAAGATACTACTTCTTCAACAATTTTGAGGCGCTGATGAAAATACTTTGGTCCGCCAGGTTTATACCATCGCTGGTCAGAGCCCTGGAGTCTATGGGCCTTGTGCCGTCTATCCCTAGAGTTTACGGGGTAACCGAGGCTTTCCTACATGAACTGAAGGAGGCAATCTACATCTACGAGAAACTCAAAGAAATCCGACACACCCTGGTGGACGATGACAAATACAGGGAGGCTGTGGTGGCTGATGTGATGACTTTCTGGCTCAATAAACCGAGTGACATTTTTGTTATTTAGATGTAAAGCAATGGGTAACTATGTGTATACGATGTTAAATAAAAAAAATATTTTGAGAGAACTTACAAATGTTATGCATCAAATTATTGAAAATAAAGTGAACAATGTATCGTTCTACACAACCCACAATTCCGGGACTAATGTAGAGCGTGTGCTGAAAATGGAGCAAATCATGAATCATGTACGACATGCGGGCGAGTGTCTACAATGGACACAAATGGTAACCCGGCTTGGTGTTGATTCTGAAGAACTAGAAACAACCTTGTCTAAGATTTTACTTTATTTGTTTGAAACACCATTTACTTGTAACATGTATCATATTTGTTGTTTATATACTTTTATAGCAGATGTGTGTGTTATACGTAATACATAATGTTTTCTTGAAAATAAAAATCCCAAAAATGAAAATTAAATGTTGTCGTTATTTGAAAGTGGCTCATTAACGTTATTGTACCTCAGAGAGTCAAGAAGGATGGCAGAGCAGATGTTGAAAAACATTTATTATAATCCCTCTAATCCGGGGTCTTATGGGGGCAAGGAACCTTTACAGAGAGCTATAGCCGAAGAAACAGGTAGCCGGTTAAGCGATGCTAAAGTGAATGAGTGGCTATCAGAGCAGGATGCGCACACTCTACATAAGCCTGTAAGAAGACAATTTCCCCGATACAGAGTTTTTTCTACCCAACCAATGTCCCAATTTCAGGCAGATCTCTGTGACATGCAGGCCCTTGCAGATAAAAATGATGGAAATCGCTACATGCTAACGGTTATAGATATTTTCTCTAAAATATTTTTTAAGACCCTGACAAAAGCTAAGAGTGGTGCAGAGGTGACCCGGGCCTTTGACTCTATCTTGAAGGAAGGAGGCGCCCCCAAGAAAGTGCAGACTGATGGCGGAAAATAATTTTTTTATAATACTTTTCAGAAACTCATGAAGAAGCACAATATAGTACATTTTGCTACAGGCTCGGATTTGAAAGCTTCACTTGTTGAACGCTTTAACAGAACTCTGAAGGAGCGGATGTGGCGCTATTTTACAGCTCACAACACGCATAGATATATCGATATAGTTCAAGATTTAGTAATTGGGTATAACAATAGTTATCATAAGAGTATAAGGATGAAACCCTCAGAGGTCTCTTCTGAAAACTCTTTTCAAGTCTTTAAAAATTTGTATGGTTTGCTCCCCCTTCGCCGTAAGAAAAAAATACATTTTAAATTCATTGTGGGGGACTTGGTTCGTATATCCAAGTTGAGGGGTGTTTTCGACAAAATATATGAGCAAGGATACAGTGAGCTATTCACGGTTACAGAATGTCTGCCGCGCATACCTCCGGTCTACACATTAAAAGATTATGACGGGAAACTTATAGAGGGATCTTTTTATGAGAAGGAATTACAGAAGGTACAGTTGGGTAAAGACAAAGTGTTTCACGTGAAGGAGATTCTAGATCAAAAGAGAGAAAAGGGTCAAAAATGGGTGCTGGTCCGCTGGAAAAACTGGCCCCAAAAGTTCAACAGTTGGGTATTAGAGCAGGATGTGGTGGAGGCATCGGGGGTTAATTTAAACCCCCATGCATGATAAAATACATCATCATTCCTGTGTACACCGGAGTGCATAATGGAACACAGCGGCTTCTACCTGACTCTCCCCAGTAATGCGTCCGCACATATATATCGTAATAATCAAATTTCGAATTATACAACCAATTTTCCAAAGCCTATAGAGTTATCAGAGGCCTGGGAAGTAGGTCTCAGCGAGATTACATACCCCCATAGCTGGTATAATATCAAAGATAAGGACCGTGATTTTTATTGCAAAAAGTTATTGGAACCTGCGAAACTTATTAAGGTTAAAAAAGGGCTCTACAGAACCGTCGACAGGATCGTCTCCGAGCTGAATGATCGCCTATCGCAGAACAGAATGGAAATATTCCTGATGTACAACCCTATACATAAACATGTACAAATTTCAGGAGATGCTGCCGGGGGGATAAAGACCGGCGGTAACTTAGCCTACATGTTGGGGATGGGTCCCAATAAATGGACGTATGTGAAGGATAAATTATTCCATTTCCCCGCGGATATACATGCAGGATTTTACAACATATTTGGGTATGCCGACATCATATCCTATCAAAGGGTCGGAGACAGCTGTGTGCCACTCCTGAGAACGGTACATATAGACGGAAAGGATGGGGACATAGTCACTGTCACCTACGGCAAGCCACACTACGTACCTGTAAGCAAGAAATATATTGAAAACATTCTTGTTGAGCTTAAAACAGATCAGAACGAAAACATCGAATTTACTTATGGTAAAACGATTGTAAAAATCCACTTTAGACCCACCAAAACCTCTCTACATATATAATATTAGTATTATATA
Source organism: Oncorhynchus masou masou (assembly GCF_036934945.1). Taxonomy (NCBI): domain Eukaryota; kingdom Metazoa; phylum Chordata; class Actinopteri; order Salmoniformes; family Salmonidae; genus Oncorhynchus; species Oncorhynchus masou. The sequence continues at coordinate 36,424,250 of NC_088214.1, read as the reverse complement.
TGTTATATACATAATACATCTAAATTATAAAGGGTTATGGAACACCGACATCTCGACCCTAACCGGTATGTCTCATACTATGTTGATCAAGTGGGTAATGGGCTACCCGGCAATTATGGTTCCCCCACCATGTATGGTTCGGGGATAGGAGGTATATTTCATAACCTCTTTAGAATGGTTTTACCGTTTATGAAGAGAGGCCTCAGCATAGCCAAACCGCATTTAAAATCAGCAGCAAAAAATATAGTAAGTGAGGTTGTAGCCAATGCTATGACCAGAAGTCGAGCGTCAAGAAGGTTCAGGGTTGATGATGTTGTCTCGAAGAACAAAAAAGAGACCTCCGGGTATAAGACGCAGGCTTGCGCCTAAGAAACGGAGGTTAACGGTTAAAAGAAACTCAGTTAGTCAAAGACGGGGTAAAGTGAGGAGGTCTGGACCAAAAACGGTATTAAAAGAATACTCGGAAGTCTCTAAAAAGAACAAGCACCATGGCTCCTTTACACTGCATGTCCTCTGAAGCTATAAAGACAGAGCTCAATCTTTTCACGGCCCCCTTAACCCAACATTCAGTAGAGAGGTCCAGTTATGTGGAGATAGCCCCACTCTCTGCCATGACAGACAACGGTCCCATAGAGTTTTTCATACCAGGCCACGGTGACAACTATCTGGACCTCAACAACACCTTGTTGCATTTGCGTCTAAAAGTGACGAGATGGTACTGATATTGCAAACGATGCCAAAGTGAGTCTCATTAACCTCTTACACTTATGGTGGCGCTATTTCATTTTTGGAAGAAAAACGTTCCCGTTTTAAACAAGATATTTTGTCACAAAAAGATGCTCGACTATGCATATAATTGCTACTGTTCGAAAGAAAACACTCTGACGTGTCCAGAAATACAAATATCTTCTCTGTGCGTGCCCTTTAACGTGAGCTTCAGGCAAAACCAAGATGACTTGGCATCCAGGAAATGACAAGGATTTTTGAGGCTCTGTCTTTCATGATCTCCTTATATGGCTGTGAACGCAAGAGGAATGAGTCTGCCCTTTCTGTCGTTTCCCCAAGGTGTCTGCAGCATTGTGACGTATTTGTAGGCAGATCGTTGGAAGATTGACCATAAGAGACCACATTTACCACGTGTCCGCCCGGTGTCCTGCGCCGAAATTGGTGCGCAAAAGTCACCTGCCAGTATTTTTCCATGGGGCACAGAGAGAAGCAAGCTTCCACGAACTGCATGTCAATGAAGAGATATGTGAAAAAACACCTTGAGGATTGATTCCAAACAACGTTTGCCATGTTTCGTCGATATTATGTAGTTAATCCGGAAAAAGTTTCACGTTGTAGGTGACTGCATTTTCGGTTCGTTTCGGTAGCCAGGCGCAATGTAGAAAACGGAACGATTTCTCTTACACACAGACGCTTTCAGGAAACACTGCGCATTTGGTATGTGGCTGGGAGTCTCCTCATTGAAAACATCAGAAGCTCTTCAAAGGTAAATGATTTTATTTATTTGGTTATCTGGCTTTTTGTGAAAATGTTGCGTGCTACATGCTACACAAAATGCTATGCTAGCTTTGCATACTCTTACACAAATTAGTCAATTTCTATGGTTCAAAAGCATATTTTGAAAATCTGAGATGACAGTGTTGTTAAGAAAAGGCTAAGCTTGAGAGCAAACGCATTATTTTAATTTTATTTGCGATTTTCAGAAATCGTTAACGTTGCGTTATGCTAATGAGCCTGAGGCTTAGTCACAATCCCGGATCCGGGATGGGGAGTTTCAAGAGGTTAATTACCCAGTGGCCACCATCTTCTCCCAAGTGGATGTGACTTTGGGGGAACGTCTAATCAGTCAAAGCAGTGCTACATACCCATACCGGGCCATCATGGAGTGTTTACTCAACTACTCTGAAGACACTCTCAAGACCCAATTCAGGGCAGGGCTGTTTAGCAAGGATACTGCAGGAGGTTCTATGGAATCGACAGACCCATCCACCGGTGCAAACAAAGGACTGGAGGCACGCGCTCGCTACTGTGCAGAATCTCAAGAGTTTCATCTGCTAGGCCCTATACACTCTGACATTTTCTTTCAAGAACGTTTACTCTTAAATGCGGTTGATTTAAGACTAAAATTAACCAGGGCCAAGGATGAGTTTTGTCTAATGTCTGCCCAGGACGGGGACTTTAGTTTAAAAGTGTTGGGGGCCATGCTTTTCATTAAAAAAGTGTCTGTATCTCCGGCAGTTCGTCTGGGTCACTCACAGGCTTTGATGAAAGGAAATGCCCTTTACCCTCTCCAAAGAATTACCATGAAAACCTTTAGCATACCTGTGGGCAGCAGAATCTGCAGTCAAGAAAACCTATTTCTAGGCCCTTTACCGAGATACGTGGTTATAGGTTTGGTTGATCGCGCCTCCAATACGGGCAGCTTAAATAAAAACCCATTTAATTTTCAACACTTCAATGCAGAGTATGTAGCTCTGTGTCAGGACGGACGTCAGGTCCCTGCTAAGGCTTTCCAACCGCAATTTAATAACAACATATCTGTGCGAGAATTTTACAATCTATTCCTGGCTACCGGGAGGCATCTAAAAGATCTCTCTTTACCTATTGACAGAAATGATTTTGCAGAGGGTTACACAATGTATGCTTCAATTTATCCCCTGATGATGACACCTCAGGAAATCTTTCGGTGGTGTCCCAAGGTTACCTCAGGCTGGAAATGCGTTTCCGTACACCTTTAGCCTGTACCGTTAGCATGATTGTTTATGCATGCTCTGATTCAATCTTGGAGGTGAATAGCCGAAGACAGGTTTTAGTAGATTATTATTAAGGATCGTTGAGCAAAGACATGAATACCCAAGAGCTGGAAGGGCTCATGAGCTGACTGATTGGAAAACAATTTTGTGGAGTGTTGGCTTGTGATGAATTACCTATGGAGAAATGGATGGGGCGGCCGGCCATGTTTATTGTCAATACCCATCCTAAACACATGCCTGGTGAACATTGGCTAGCTGTGACATTAGAAGAGGAAGGAGGAAGAAAAATCTCAACTTTTTTTGATTCCTATGGTTTTTCACATTTCCCCAAATCTATTAAAGAATTTCTGACCAAAAACTGCTCAAAGATATACTACAACATCAAACAAGTGCAAGATAACCTTTCCACTACATGCGGTCAACACTGTGTATTCTACCTAAGCCAAAGAGCCCGGGGAGTTTCTTTTGAAGATGTTATGTCTCTTTATAAGGATGATTTAAGAAGTAATGATAACGTTGTAGCTTGTTTTGTTAGAAAATATCAAAAGTGTTCAAATGTGTATCCTTTAAGAACGTGTAATCAAGGCGTATGCTCACGCAAATGTTAAATTGCTTATTTTTTCAAATAAAAGTTATTGAATTTAATCATAGTCATTCAAAAGTCATTCAAACGTCTAACCACCCAGAGAGATCGGGATTAGGGAAAGGTCCGGAGGCGTTCAGGGGTGTAAATGGGTTATCGTCATTCATTTCATAAGGATGCGGGGGTTTTGGGGCATCTTTAGGGGTGCTGTATCTCGTTGAAGGTTTGTGTTTTAAAGAGTGAATCTGTTGACGAAGCTTATAGTTGGGTACACCCGAGAGGGGAATGTTGAGGATGGCCAGGGCCTTAAGAAACTGAAGCCACCCTGGAGGTCTTCTGTCATCAGCAACCTTGTGGGCAGATGTGGTACTTTTAAGCAAGTCAAGCATATGTGAACCCTTGACAACAGAACCCTGAAGGATAAACTCTCCTTTGTCGTTCCATGTAGCTGCCCCATTTGAGTCTTATCTTGTTCATAATGTAGCTAACATTTTTCCTGTTACGTGCCGGAACATGGGTTAACAAGTCATGCATAACTTTATCTTCAACAGGCATTTGATCTTCAGACGGTAAGCTCACAGGTATAGGCATTACAGGGGCTTGGCTCTCGCTAGGCTCGTCATCTTTTAAAGGGTCCTGTAGGGAAATAGTTAAATGGCCTGTCTCTCTCTCCCCTTGTTTCACCAAGGACAAATACCTTTGCAAGAGGTTTGTGTATTTTTGGACCTTATCATAGGGGTTCAATCCTTTTTGATTCAAAATATCCTTCATGGCCGTATCCAAATCATTTTCCGCTGTTTGTCTGATATTTTCAGGACCCTGCACTTGTTTTTTAAGTCTATCCAACTCTTGTTGTGGCACCAGATACATTTTATTGGCCATCACCCTATGTGTTCAACCACGTCTGGCAGCAATAAGGCTGGTGATGAAGGGCATGGATATACTTAGTAAAGGTAGAATAAAACTGCCAGACTGTTGTATGCTATGTCGTTTCTTTTGAAGACTGACCCGTTTATTGGCAAAGAGTTTGATCGCGGTCTTTTGTCTCTTTAATTTTTTCAATTGTGTCAGGGTGAGTGGAATGCGTCCTTTGAGAAGATTCAAAGCAATCTCACATAGGGATAATATGAGATCTGAAGAACAGTGACCCAAGATGGCCTTCCGTTCATTAGATGTAGCCCCAACTAGGCTTCTCAAGAGGGGCATGTTTCTTTTTAAATGCAGAGACATAGCGGTTACTTTTTAGGAATGTACGCAGCCGGCCACTCCCACGGGAACAGACCTGTTCGTAGTCTTAGGTGTTCTGGAGTATTTGCTTTTAAATCCACGATTAAATAAGAAAATGGCGCTTTGGTAGCGTCCTCGTAGCTTTCCATAAAGTAGGATTTCCTTCCCAGGTACATCTGCTGAGCTAGAGTGTTAATTTGTAGTTTGAACAAAATGTAATTGGCGTTCAGACTGATGGTGCGACTATTTTTACCTTGGTAAAATACATTCTGCACCAAGTAAAGCACGGACAGGTTTCTATGATGAGTATATTGGGTAAACGCTCGGGCAATTTCGGGATGTTCGCTACCTGCAAATAGCATATCGTCCAAAACCAGCAGATTGTTTTATTGAGGAGGTAAAAGTTCATCATCAGACAGGGAATCAGGTATTCCTTCAACAAACTTGAATTTTATTGTCTTCAACAATTCATCATACATAGGTTGATAACAAGAATAACACCACACAACATTATCAGGCTTTTGAGATAGCACATGTTCAGAATTCTCTAAAATACTTTTTACAAAACAAGTTTTACCACTATTCGAAGGCCCTGCGATTAAGGCCAGAAATGGTAGTTGCAACCGGGGGTCAAAACCGTCTACAGCAGTCATTATATCTTAAGCTTTAAGACACCCTGTAGCTTGTAGCATAAGTCAGTAGCCAAAGGGACAATGTGGTCCAGTCAGGCAAAAGCAGTCTCTTGTCATAGACACCCCTGAATCTTTTAGTAATTGGGGCCTTCCTCAGATGGAAGCCCTTTTTTTATCCCTAACAATCTTTTTTGTAGGAGCTCAAAATCTCCAAGTCACTATTCATGTCATTTAGAAACCCCTCGACCAAGCGTGTGATTGATTCCAAGTTTTACACGCGGGGCATTTTCATAGTTTTGAGTCACGACTGCGGCATGTAGCATATGTCAGTAGCCAAAGGGCAATGTGGTCCCGTCATCTTGTCGTAGACTTCCCAGAATCTTTTAGTGAGTGGGGCATTCCTCAGATGGAAGCCCTTTTTATCCCTAACAATCTGTTTGTAGGAGCTCAAAATCTCCAAGTCACTATTCCTGTCATTTAGGAACCCCTCGACCAAGCGTGTGATTGATTCCAAGTTTACACGCTGGGCATTTTCGTAGTTTTGAGTCACGCCTTTGGCTTTAAACACCACGTGATTCTTTTTAGTCCTAAATGCATAGCTTTTGGGACCACAGGAGGACCATTCTGTGATATGGTCACCCTCTGCGAGTTCACTCGTTAAGCCACCCAGATAGTTGCTGAGTGGGGGGCTCCAATCCCCCGGTTTGCTTACATAGACCACAGAGTCTGTGTCGTGGTAAAGAACGCGCCTCTGAAGCTGCTCCATGAGCTTGTACAGTTCAAGTCGGCCATAGGCCGTGGTAAATGCTGCAAGAAACACATTTACATTACCCGGGGGTAGAACCCACTTCTTGTTACGTCGCCATTGCACCAAGGCAATGTCTTGACTCAAGAATGAAAAATGTGAAATTTCGTATTGGTCCGAAAAAACAAATTCCAAAAATTCTTCGGGGTCTTTAATAAACGACGTTCTGGGGTGTCATAGCTGGAAAGGAAGGCTTGAACATGAGGATCAGACTTTTTGAGGGCGGTCCATTCGTGCTCCCACAAAACCTCCACTTTTAGGCCGTAAGTAGCCTGTAAAGAATCCAATTTGTCTTGAAACTCTCTACATTTCCCCAAAAGTCTTTTGGGTTAGGACACACATGGTCTGGGGCACAAAGCAAGATTTGCAACCATGGAAGAAACAACCGTTGTACTCATACACGGTCTCAACCCCGTCAATCTGGGTGTAGCCATCTACATGGTAAGAGCCAAATGCCTTCTCCCCCCGATTCAAAGCATGTTGAATAAAAATGTCTTTATCCTGGGCCATATACTCCAACCATTGAATGGACCCACTAGAGTATGACTTGAATTGGCGTCGGTAGTTGTCAGGCGAGGGGATAGCTATAGAGGCTGTAGGCAGATAGTGTGTACGATAGGTTTTCATGCATGCCGATGCAATAGTTGTACAACTCCAGGGGTCAATGCCTGCATCTTTGATTACCTCTTCTCTGAATCTGAGGCATCCTTCACGAAGTATAACCACATCATTGTCACAGTATGATTCCATCTCTTTATGGAAATCAAAGGTGCATGTCTTACTGTCTCGTACCACGTCATGAATCTCTCACGCTCTTTGGGAGACATTTGATCACACCCGTACATTTCTGGGCTGGGATATGATCCGACATAATGTAGATTCTCCTCAGATGTGAAGAAGTGGGGGAACCAGCCCTTCACAGAGTTTTCAAAACCCAAGGCCTCTGGCATTTGAGCCAATCACATGGGTAAAAAGCTTAAGCTGTCAATGTATCTCTGGTTGAAGTCTGGGTCTACACAACACAAGATTTTACTACCTTGAGCTATGACCCTGGGTGCCACGCCTTGCTGTATCAATGGATTCAGAAGCAGGTAAGAATCGTAGGCTCTAGCATTGTGGGCTGTACTGTGGCTTTCTAAAATGTTTTAGAAAGAGTAGTGCACAATTGGATCCTTCTGCAGACCACTTTTCCCCCTTGAATGTCATGGTAGATACAAAAATAGGCAAATGATCCCCCAATTGCTGATTTGTCTCAAAATCATAGAACACATATTTCTCTGAATGTTCATCTTCAGCCAAGGGCTGAATATAACACTCGTGTGGCACTTCTTGAACCACTTCAGAATCTCTGCTTTTCTAAGGCCCTTTACAGATTGGACAATGTATGATTCCACACACATGCGGTTTAGGGCTATCTATTTTAAGGTTGTAATTGCAATGACATTTTGGGCATTTCTTGTGAATGGCACAAATGCTTACAGATTTACATGCCTTGGGGTGCCATGTTTCAATTTTGTGTTTTTCATAACAGTAGGTCAAACGACATGTGCGGTGGCAATCCTCACAGGGTGTCAAATTTAAGGGTTGCATTGGGCAATCTACATCCTGACATACTGAACAGTTATAACGGCACAAGTGCCCCCCCCCCCCCCTTTCGGGTGTAGCCGGTATGGCAGGATGGACACATATGGGGCGCCTATGAACGCCGTGATGTTGGTAACGGCATAGTAATGTTCGTTTTGCACATAAAAGTACAGAATCTGAGGGTGCGGTTGGGGGGTGTTTTGGAACTTCAAGAGAGCTGCATTAGCTCTACTGTGGTACAAAACCACAATCTTGATATTCAGAAAGCTTTCAAATTTGACTATGTCCGAGAAAGCCACAGCCTCCTGTATACCGAGACCCACCGCCGTTTGGATCTCTCTAGCCTTTTACAATGCCGTCAGATCAGTACATCCAGGGTTAAGTAAATGCGCTAGGCCTATTGCAAAACATAGCTTATTATCGGGATTGTGAACGTTTATGAGGTAGGCCCTTTTATTGCTTATGATTTCTGACTGCATTAGGCTATCAAGCTTCCTTCTCTGCCCACCACCACCCTGGGGTTGACGTATTATTTGCACTACAAGCTCGAGGGTCCGATCCGCTATGACGGCTAAATTTGACTGAACAAGGCTGTCTAGCAGCGAGGTAAATTGTTCAAGATCTGCTTCGCCATTGGGTAAAATAAGAGATACTGTGTTATGTATGCTCCACAAATTTCCAACTGTAAGACATCACGTGGTTTGCCATAATCTCTTGCCGTCTCTAACAGATCGTTCAGAATGTCCATTATCATCATGTAAAATACCGCATAGTCAAGATTCTGATTCACCCATAGGAAATTGAAAAACTGTCGAATCTCTGTATTGTTGAATTTATTCCGGTACACAACCCGGACACGTCTATCAATACCATCTCCCTCCAGATTTATTAGACAATTTTCCAATTCCCCAAAAACATCTTGTGGCGTTTCAGACTCTACGGACCTGGGCGTTACTGGTTGGTCTATCGCTGTTGGGGTGACAGGGGCGGAAAATGTCTGACTCTCGTTCAACCTATTAATTAAGGTTATGAGGGCTTCGGGAATCTGTGATAACAGGTTTTCATCGGGCGTCCCCGACTCATTCATACGATTAATAATTTCTAGGAGTTCGGCTGGAATCTGGGATAATATGCTTTCATCGGACGTCCCTGACTCGTTCATACATTTAATTATTTCTAGAAGTTCTGGCGGTATCTGTGCTAAGAGGCTTTCAACTGTCTTACCTTGTTCCTGTAGTTCTGCCATTTGGATAATTAAGGATGTGCGTTTTTGGGAATTTCTGGAATGATAGGTGTTACATGTATGATTTTAGCGTCTGTATTTGCGTTTTTTAATCGGTTTGCTGTTTAACATGCGTGGAATTGTTCTATGCCAGAATAACATATCGTCTCTGTACTGTCTCTCAAATTAAAACACCCAGTCGTTTGTATAGCAAAACATTCCTCGATTTCAAAGCCCTGGAAAATAATGTGAAAAACCTTTCTTGTTCTATTGCAGGTACTGATGTTGATGCCGTAGAATTGACGGGGTCGATAAGGTTGGCCGCATCACAGAATAACTGGTCGTCAACATCTGAAATGTTATTAAAAACAGGGCTATCCTCCGCTTTGGTTGTTTCATCGGGAATGTTCGGTGTGCCGGAATCCCCCAGCTCCAGATGTATGTGTCCTTCTGGGCCGTTTTTCGCCGGGGAGGAGTCTGAATGAAAATAATACATACAAAATATGTTATTAAATATAAAAATATGTTAGATACATAAAATGTCAAATACATTTCAGGTATAATACTATATATTAACAATACATCGTTAAAATACCTCGGCTTTTTTGGCGCTGGCTGTTCTGACGAATCGCCGAAACCGGGGGTGTGTGACTTTTTTCATCTAGCGTTCCCGATTCTGCAGGGCCTGTCTCCTGGCAGTCTGAAAAACCATTATTTGTCCTTGTTTTAACATATTCTATCAAAAGAGGTATAACTAATAAAAAGACGTATAACTAAATAACAAAATGTATAATGGTCTCATACCGTGTCCCTGGAGCGCCTGCTCCTGAAGCCGCAAGTTCTCTGCCCAACAGTATTTTTCGGGTGGCGTGGAATCTGTGCAATGTACTTGGGCCACAGTTGTTCGTTGCCTATTGGGGTCTGGAATATGTCGTGAGGGGGTGGCGGTTCCCGGGATTCGCGGGGAGTTTGAAAAAACGTTCATACAGAACGGGAGAATTGCATCCAAGTCACCCGATGTGTTCGATGTCCATAACGAATCCTTTATCACTCTTGGCTGTATGTCGGCTGTAAATACATAAAATAGCTTTTAAAATAGTACACGCAATTTTTTTTATATATAAATATTGTTGTGTATGTGTTTAATTATAAGTACTTACAGCAAAAAAATGATGATGGTGATTGACTGCCGGGTTTTTGAGACTGAGAATCCCCCTCATATTGTTCCAGATCCGTTAAACCTCGTAAAAGCTGCGTAAATGTTTGGGATCCTAATAAACGTTAGACAATATTAACCGTTATACGCTATATATACACTTTTTTAACATATATTGGCATTTGGCCTGAAATACACAAATAACTCAGGTTTAATATTACAATAATATCCCGATAATATTCAAACAAATCTTAAAATATATTTTTCACTTACACACCTCCAGAAATATCCATTAGGAGAGATTCACTTATTCAGAATATATTTTTTAATCTGTCCGGGAAGCTAAATATTCGGGCCTGTGGGTTTGCGCTAAAGATGTGCTAACAGTGTTAAAAATAGATGCTCCACGTTCTGTACCTAACTTGCGAAAGTACTGAAAGAGTTTGCAGGGAGATATCCTGTATGCAACCCCCTGTATGTTTGGTTTAGAGAACAAAAGCGTTGAATTCAAAAGAGCCATTCTGTCTACAACCGGGTTGGTGGGGTACCGGGCGCTGATTAGATATCAGTGTTTAACCCCGGGCGGTCGGCAGATATCTGGACATGCCATATGCCTGATAGTGCAAACCTTGGTTTCAAACGATTCTCTACAGATAGAATGGGGCTCCATGCTTGGGCCCCTGTTGAACACACACACACAAACTCCTGCTGCTCCGTCACACGCACACTCACGCACGCCCCCTGATTTTCCATGTCTTTTTCCTTCGCGACAGAGCTGGGTGATGATGTGAAATACATTTTCCCATCGTTAAGGGGTGAGAGACAGTTTTTAAATTCCTTTTATTGAATTCCAAAATATTTCGTACAACCTTTAAGACACGTTTGAATTAATTAACATATTTGAATAATATTTAAACATGCATCATGAGTGTTTTATGTAAAAAATCTTGGAGGCCTGCAGTTGTACATTATTACAAACTTTAATAACCCGTAATGTTCATAACATACCATTGTAGGAAAAGACTATAAAATAATACATGTTTTTTCAGATATTACAGTTGTCTGCGACAGACCTTAGCGTGAGAGAAAAGACCGCTTCCCCTTTCGTTAAATGGTGAGATCCCTTTTCAAAAACAATGATTTAATTCTGAATATTTAGTACATACATTTTAACACACATTATAATTCAGCATTTTTTTTAAACTATTTCTTACAGATAAATGGTCCGGTTAGCCCTGACCATTATCCGTTTCCAATTCACCATCGCCAAGTCTTTTGCCCGCTCCATCGAAGCTCCGGACGTTTTCACTCCAGGGAAAGATCCGCCTTCGGCCTTGTGGGTCCTGGGTATGTCTTAACGAGAACCTCGGCCATCGCCGTAATTGTTCACGATTTTCGAAAAGACTGTCCAGCTTATTCATCAGTGTTCGGAAAATATGGTAATCGCGCCATTTAAAACTAAACATTGGTATAAAGAAGTTTACATCCTTGCATGCTTTGGAAGATACATATGAACTGAAAGTTTTCGTCGCATTTGCACTATCAAATTGTTCACATGCTAAAATTGTCACTCGGGAGTCCGGGGTATACGCCATTGAAGCGACTCTTAGGGCCATCAGATAATTTCGTCCGCAGACCTGTTCTTCCAACGCATATCCGGGTTGACTTGAAGCACTCAGGGCCTGTTCAATTTGACACAGCACGAGTCTTATTCTCATCCTTAGTGCTGGAGAAAAACTCTCGGGTTCTGCCCTATAAAAGGGTTTGGACAAGCTGTCTGTGAATATCTTAACCGTAGATTCCTCAGGTCAGAATATGTAAGAAATATGCCCCTCACTCATACACAAAAATCCTTTAAAACATTCTGGAGCCTCACGCAAAACATCCTCCAGGCTTTTGTCATTGGATTCATGACATGAGCTGCAGAGCACCCCCAGAATTGGCCTTGGAGACATATTTTCTATGTTTAATATTCTGACCTTTATTTTTAAAAATCGCAGGCCTTGTTCTGGATATTTATAATGCATATGCCACAGCCAATACCCCAGGACATTCCTGCTTCATCAGATAACAACCACAAGGGCAATAAAACTGGGGGTGGGGGACATACACGTTCCAAAAGTTCAAACACTCAACCCCCCAGTTCAACCAGGTCCCTAGACATCAATCACCATGACTACCTCAAAGGATGCCATATATATATAAAATAACACACACCCTCTAACACGTGACCACAGGAACAGGATGGACGGGGCCGGAGGCCCATATTTGGACATGCACACGTCATCATGACGCAGGGTCATAAATCAATTACTTTGACGCGTGCCGTCTACTTTATTCTCTCTCCCCCCTTATCTCAGCTCGCTGGTCACCATAGCATCTCCCACATGTAGCACATGCTCCAGCAGGTATATCTCTCTAGTCACCCCCAAAACCAATTCTTTCTTTGGCCGCCTCTCCTTCCAGTTCTCTGCTGCCAATGACTGGAACGAACTACAAAAATCTCTGAAACTGGAAACACTTATCTCCCTCACTAGCTTTAAGCACCAACTGTCAGAGCAGCTCACAGATTACTGCACCTGTACATAGCCCACCTATATTTTAGCCCAAACCTCTTTCCCTACTGTATTTAATTTATTTATTTATTTTGCTCCTTTGCACCCCATTATTTGTATTTCTACTTTGCACATTCTTCCATTGCAAATCTACCATTCCAGTGTTTTACTTGCTATATTGTATTTACTTTGCCACCATGGCCTTTTTTGCCTTTACCTCCGTTTTCTCACCTCATTTGCTCACATCGTATATAGACTTGTTTATACTGTATTATTGACTGTATGTATGTTTTACTCCATGTGTAACTCTGTGTCGTTGTATGTGTCGAACTGCTTTGCTTTATCCTGGCCAGGTCGCAATTGTAAATGAGAACTTGTTCTCAACTTGCCTACCTGGTTAAAGGTGAAATAAATAAATTAAAATTAATAAATTGTTGCTGCCTTATTGGCTAGATCTCCCTTGAAAAAGAGACTCTGGGTCTCAATGGGATTTTCCTGGTTAAATAAAGGTTAAATAAAAATATTACTGGGCAGTAGTCAATATGTGATCAAAAGAGAGTAAAACATTGGAAATCATCTTTAAAAGTCTAGATTTTGCACATCAGCCAAACACTAGTTCCTCATTCTGAAAATCATTCCGCTCTCGGTAGTTATGATGCACTGGCAACAATGGCAAACTTGCTCAATCAGCTGAGCAAGCCTGCTCCAGCTAGCAGCCTTGTGCAAGCTTGTTTGAATGGCCATATGGTAGCTAGTATGCCAGCTTGTTGATTAAGCACCAAAGTTATGGGACTGTTCTCAGAAGTCAGCATGTATTTGACAGCTGGCACTGTGCCTCGCTAGCTTTGTAACTTTTGGCCATAATGTTGCACACACATTCATCTGTGCAGTAGAACTTGGCGCTTTATTCCTGGGCTGAATAGATATCATAAAAACTCATTTGTGCATTAGCTAGAACTTCACTATGCTGCCTAGCTAGCTAAAGGGAGTATTCAGCATTGAGTATGTGAACTGGTGTTGTTAGCATCCCTGTCTTTTGTTTCATATGGATTGATTTCAGACTGGTTCAGACAGCAAGCAGACGCTAGCAAACACATTAGTTAGCACATTTTCGTGCACATTTAGAATGCTGTGACAGCATATTGTAGCCAACTGTATTTTATGCTATGCCATGAGTGTTTGCAAAATATCAGACATATCATCTGACGTGAGACAATGGGCTAAATATATCATAATGATCTTTCTGTAAACAGGAGCTAACATGGCTGCCATACAATGTCAGAATGTTGTGTAGTGTCATCTAAATGCATCTTACAGTAATGTATAAACCTTAACATTTCAACTCTCGGAAGATTTCAAAAGAACACATTCTAAAGCACATTTAAAGTAAATATTTGAACAGTATGAGAACGGCCATAATTCATACACATAAAATGGAGCCCATGAGATTAATTTCAGATGGAAAAATGCAAATGTGAAAAAAACATGTTTATCAGGTTTTTAAATCAAACCCTTCATATGTATCAGACTAGTGATGATAACTGGGCAACGAGCAGATCAAAAAGAATCAGGGACTGGCCAGCCCAAGAGGTTAGGCCAATTTATTCAAAACCAGAGTGTTACTGGTTTAAATCCTATATAGTGTCTATACAGCAGTGGAATGAATGCCCTTCACAAAGACCTATGCTCAGTTAAATTAAATTGAAGCCTACTCTAGACATGGCTCATAATTCTGGTTTGGCAATCCATACTGGTGATATTAGGATATCAGATATCAAGTTCCTAATATGGATGCCGTATATTCAAAAACTGGTTGAATCAAAACTCTTTCCGCTCAATTTCAACAAAAAACATGTGATGACGTTGAATCAATGTGGAAAATTGATTGGATTTGAAAAAGGTCCTCGTAACGAATTTGGTCGTTTTTTCACCCAGTTTTTTTTAACCTTAATCCAATGACATTGTGAACTTTTGTTGTTGATTTCACCTTGAATTCAGGTTAGTTGACAACTCAACCAGAAGCAAATCAAAACCAGACATTGAACTGAGGTCTGTGCCCAGTGGGTGATCTCTTAATGTATACCATAGGCCTACTATGCCAAATCCTATAGGATTCCTGGAAATAAAGTCAGTGGCATAAATTAAAAATAGTAAAACATTGTTATTGTCACATACACCGGATAAGTGAAATGTGTTGTTTTACATGATCAACCACAGTATTACGGCGCAGCTGTAACAAATTAGGGTTAAGTGCCTTGCTCAATGGCACATCAACAGATGTTTCAACTTGTTGGCTCAGGTGTTCGAACCAGAAACCTTTCAGCTGGCCCAATGCTCTAACGACTAGACTACAGTACATAGCCCTCCCCTAGGTAGCCTAGTGCGGTCAGCCCAATCCTCAGAGGAGGACCATCCTCCTCAGTGAATTTCATTCAAATTTAAATGGTAAAACATTTAAAAAGTTATAATTTTTAGAAAAAACTATACTAAATATAATCACATGAACAAATAATATACTAAAACACACTATTTTGTCAAGAAGGTCTACAGTAGCCTCAACAGCACTCTGTAGGGTAGCACCATGGTGCAGCCGGAGGACAGCTAGCTTCCGTCCTCCACTGGGTGCATTGACTTCAATGTAGGAGGCTCATGGTTCTCACCCCTTCCATAGAGTTACACAGTAATCATGTCAACTTCCGGAGGACGTCCTCCAGCCTATCAGAGCTCTTGCAGCATGAACTGACATGTTGTCCACCCTATCAAAATATCAGAGAATTAATCTAACACTGAACGCATAAGCTATAGCTAGCCCTGCAATGTATAAAATGTCATAAGTGGTTGACTCAAAGAGAGAGAAATACAATAGTTGAACAGTTTAATACAAATTAATTTCTTAAATGAAGGAGAAGCAAGAGAGAGGTAATTTTTTTAAACCTTCAGTTTCACTTACATAGCTAGCAAATGCAACTAGCTAGTTTAGCCTACTGAACGTCCTGCTTTAATTAACAGAGGGATGATATGTTAGCTAGCTGGCTATGACTTTTCAACACAACACTGGAACTCCAACACAACACTGGTAGTCAAGGTAAGCTTTTCGCACTGCTAATTTATTGCCACCGGGGCCAGCCGGTGTAACTGCTTACTGACTGTACACTGTAATATTACTGCGTAATTTTAGCGCGTTTACTAACGTTACTGTAGCTAATATGGTGACAATGATGTAGGCTGTGTGTAGCGGTTTGGCTTGAAAAGTTTTTTTCGCCTGGTCACATACAGCTGATGTGTTGTGCACTGAAGTCCACAAGTGAAAAGAAGAGGTGAGGGGAGGAGAGCGCATAGATGCGAGAAGGAATATAACGTGACTGAAAGTGAACTGTGTTAACGCTTGATCAGGGGTGTATTAATTCCTGTTAAACGTTTAAACGGAAGCAAACGGAACAAAACGGGGACAAACATACCTGGATTTGTCCAATAGAAACTCTCGTGTGCAACTGTTGGACTAATGATTACACCCTATATCAGCGAGAAGCAGAGGAGAGTGTGCAAGGCGGTATTGAATATCACTCTTTGTCCATGTGTTTTGTCTGTCCAATTTGTCTCTCAACCTGTGTGCACCTACGTAGTAAACTTTCAGTCGTAGGATAGGTTGTAGCAACCTCGTGATGGGTATAAGGAAAATGTTTGTATCATGTAGTAGCCTGATCCTATCGCTGTTACGTTGAACTGGGTGAATGGAATGTGAATGTGAGGCATCCAATATGCTGTAATAGAAATAAGGTCATGCTCATGAAAAGAAAATTGTTCTCCCTCATTTTAAACGGCACTGACCGCCACTGGTCCATTCTGTCTATACACATCACATATAGACAGGTGAGAACGGCGCCGGAGGGGATGGCTGCCGTTTTACGGGCTCCTAAGTAATTGTGCTATTTTGTGTGTTTTTTCACATTGTTTGTAACTTATTTTGTATATAATGTTGATCCTACCGTCTCTTATGACCGAAAAGATCTTCTGGATATCAGAACAGTGATTACTCACCTCGAACTGGACAAACATTTTTTCTTTAATGTTGCTCCCAGACAAAGCCCAAACCCCTGTCATTTGCATGATGAAAATAAGGAAATATAGGTGGCGGAGATCAGGGTGCCTTATGAGAATTCATTGGCGAGTGCGTAACCCACTTTGGTAGATTTACATATATGGAGGAGTATAAATATTGTAACACAAGAAAGAGATACACTTATAGAGGGCATTTGCCATTCTGGTAAAATACATTGTCTATTGTATAGGAGAGGAGACCAGAGGAGGTCATAGATGTATAGGACAGCTGGAAACACTAAAGATGGAGACACATAGTCTACAGATTCTAGACAACCACACGAAGAGAAGGCGACATAAGACGTATAGGATAGCGGAACACTAAAAACAGATCACATTAAGAGAAGGAGACATATAGGCGCCAAGACAGCTGGACACACCAAAAACTAGAGGAAACACACAGTCTGCTGATCCGAGATAAAGACACACATACAAAAGAACACATGGAGCTAATTACAGGGTCAAAGCATAAGTCATAGGTTAGAGGGACATATATTATTTTTAGGTCAAAGCAAGGGTCTTGCCATCATTATAATCTAACGGAAAGCAGATGTGGGTGTTAGTGGGCGGAAACAAGTTGGAAGCTTGAACTAAAAAGATAATGATGAACAAAGAATCAGGGAAATATGTATATCTGCATATGGGGTGGACCGATATGAGATAGGTGGATAAATACTGGAGCCGGGGCTCTGGAAAGTGGAGTGTGTTCCGCGGACCACCCCGGCTTGCTATACTTTTGTATTAAAGCCGAATTGATTTCACAAGTTCTGTAATGCGTTGTATTTGATCCGATTTTCCACGACACCACCTCTTCCATCCGTTCTAT
Organism: Oncorhynchus masou masou; assembly: GCF_036934945.1. Taxonomy (NCBI): domain Eukaryota; kingdom Metazoa; phylum Chordata; class Actinopteri; order Salmoniformes; family Salmonidae; genus Oncorhynchus; species Oncorhynchus masou. Next base: position 36,406,803 of record NC_088214.1, on the reverse strand, counting down.
TAGCCAACGTGCAATCCCTGGAGAATGAAGTGGATGAGCTCTGTTTGAGACTATCCTATGTACCAATGGGACGTTAAAAACTGTAATATGTTATGTTTCACAGAGTCGTTGCTGAACAACGACACAGAAAATAAACAGTTGGCTGGGTTTTCCCGTGCATCGGCAGGACAGAACAGCTTCGTCTGGTAAGACGAGGGGTGGGGGCGTGTGTCTATTTGTCAATAATAGCTTGTGCACGATGTCTAATATTAAGGTTGTCTCGCGGTATTGCTCGCCTGATGTAGAATACATCATGATAAGCTGTAGACCACACTATCTACTAACGAGTTCATCTGAATTTTTCATAGCCGTCTATTTACCACCACAAACCGACACTGGTACAGAGACCGCACTCAACAAGCTGTATAAGGCAAAAAGCAAACAAGAAAATACTCATCCAGAAGCGGCGCTCCAAGTGACCGGGGACTTCAATGCAGGCAAACTTAAATCCGTTTTACCAAATTTTTACCAGCGTGTCACATGTGCATCCATGTGTAAAAAAAAAAAAAAAAACTAGACCAAAAACTCTCTCCCTCGCCCTCCATTTGGAAAATCTGACCATAATTCTATCCCCCTTCTTTTATCCTGATGATTCCCTCTTACAAGCAAAAACAACAGCTGGAAGTACCAGTGACTCACTCAAAATGGAAGTGGTCAGATGACGCGGATGCTATGCTACAGGACTGTTTTGCTAGCACAGACTGGAATATGTTCCGGGATTCATCCAATGGCAGTAAGGGGTACACCACCTCAGTCACTAGCTTCATCAATAATTGCATCGACAACGTCGTCCCCACAGTCCCCACAGTGTACATGTCCCAACCAGAAAACATAGTAAATAGGCAACAACTGCACCGAGCTAAAGGCTTGAGCTGCCACTTTAAAGGAGCGGGACAATAATCAGGAAGTTTATAAGAAATCCTGCTATGCCCTCAGAGAAACCATCAAACAGGCAAAGTGTCAATACAGGACTAAGAATCCTGTACTAGAATCCTACTACACCGGCTCTGATGCTCGTCGGATGTGGCAGGGCTTGCAAACTATTAAGGACAACAAAGGGAAACCCAACCGTGAGCTGCCCAGTGACGCGAGCCTACCAGATGGCTTAAATGCCTTTTATGCTAGTTTAGATTCAAGCTACACTGAAGCATGCATGAGAGCACCAGCTGTTCCGGACGACTGTGTGATCACTTTCCAAAGCCAATGTGATCAAGACCTTTAAACAGGTCAACATTCACAAGGCTGGGGGTCAGACGGATTACCAGGATGTTTACTCAGATTATGCGCGGACCAACTGGCAAGTGTCTTCACTGACATTTTCAACCTCTCCATGAACGAGTCTGTAATACCTACATGTTTCAAGCAGACCACCATAGTCCCTGTGCCAAGATGATCGTGGCATACAAGATGTAAAAAAAATAATGAAATATCACATTTACATAAGTATTCAGACCCTTTACTCATTACTTTGTTGAAGCACCTATGGCAGTGATTACAGCCTCGAGTCTTCTTGGGTATGACACTACAAGCTTGGAACACCTGAATTTGGGGAGTGTCTCCCATTCTTCTCTGCAGATCCTCTCAAGCTCTGTCAGGTTGGATGGGGATGTACAGCTATTTTCAGGTCTCTCCAGAGATGTTCGATTGGGTTCAAGTCCTGGCTGGGCCACTCAAGCACATTCAGAGACTTGTCTCGAAGCCACTCCTGCGTTGTCTTGCTGTGTTAGGATCGTTGTCCTGTTGGAAGGTGAACCTTCGCCCCAGTCTGAGGTCCTGTGGTCTCTGGAGCAGATTTTCATCAAAGATCTCGCTGTACTTTGCTCTGTTCATCTTTCCCTCGATCCTGACTAGTCTTCCAGTCCCTGCTGCTGAAAAACAACCCCACAGCATGATGCTGCCACCACCATGCTTCACCGTAGGGATGGTGCCATGTTTAAACCAGAAGTGACGCTTGGCATTCAGGCCAAAGAGTTCAATCTTGGTTTCATCGGACCAGAGAATCTCGTTGCTCATGGTCTGAGAGTCCTTTAGGTGCCTTTTGGAAACTCCAAAAGTGGCTTCGGCCTGGGCGCTCTACCATAAAAGCCTGATTGGTGGAGTGCTGCAGAGATGGTTGTCCTTCTGGAAAGTTCTCTCCACAGAAATTATTATACAGATTGTTTTTAATCCATTTTAAAATAAGGCTGTAATGTATCAAAATGTGGAAAAAGTCAAAGGGTCTGAATACTTCCCGAATGCACCGTATACACTGAGTGTTCAAGACATGAAGGACACCTGCTCTTTCTGTAACATAGACTGCCCTGTTGAATCCAGGTGAAAGCTATGATCCCTTATTGATGATACTTGTTAAAGTCACCGAGGTCAGGATTACTTGTTAGATATTACTGCATAGTCAGAACTAGAAGCACAAGCATTTCTCTACACTCGCATTAACATCTGCTAACCATGTGTATGTGACCAATAAAATTTGATTTGTTTTACCCAAAAAATATTGACCTTTATGTATTTAAATCTAAAATATTGCCAGATTGGTTTTCACAGCTGTTTCGTAAGGTGTTCATTATTGTAAATTGTAACGATTCCCTTAATGGTATTTGTTTGTTCAACATTATTCATTGTATCATAAGACATAAAATATATATATATTTAACCACAAGGGTGTACTAATGAGTTATGTTTAAAACAAATCATAATAGAGGATTAATATTATTTCAGTGTTGATAATGTAAGGCCTGTTTAAAATGAAAACATGCCAGCCAGACAAGCCAATGTATGATTAAAAGGTATTTGCATATGAATGGAGTGGAAATTAACTGAATTTGTGAACTGTAAGGTAAGTAACATTAATGTGTGTGGAGGGAGGGGGCATTGAAATTATATATTTTTTTTACCCTGATGCCATTTATTCATAAAAAGCAGAAGACGGTAAATAACAATAATCACAATGGTTAGCCTATTAACAGATGTGACTTGTTAAAAGTTAATTTGTGGAATTTCTTTACTTCTTAATGCGTTTGAGCCAATCAGTTGTGTTGTGACAAGGTAGGGGTGGTATACAGAAGAGAAACGACTGTCCATTATTACTTTAAGACATGAAAGTCAGTCAATCCGGAAAATTAATTCAAGTGTAGTCGCAAAAACCATCAAGCGCTGTGATGAAACTGGCTCTCATGAGGACCGCCACAGGAAAGGAAGATCCAGAGTTACCACTGCTGCAGAGGATAAATTCATTAGAGTTAACTGCTGCTCAGATTACAGCCCAAATAGATGCTTCACAGAGTTCAAGTAACAGACACATCTCAACATCAACTATTCAGAGGACACTGCATGAATCAGGCCTTCATGGTCAAATTTCTGCAAAGAAACCACTGCTAAAGGATAGCAATAAGAACAAGAGACTTGCTTGGGCTAAGAAACATTGGACAATAGATTGGTGGAAATCTGTCCTTTCGTCTGATAAATCCAACCACCATGTCTTTGTGAGACGCAGAGTAGGTGAACGGTTGACCTCTGCATGTGTGGTTTCAACCGTGAGGCATGGAGGAAGAGGTGTTATGATGCAGGGGTGCTTTGCTGGTGACATTGTCTGTGATTTATTTAGAATTCAAGGGACACTTAACCATACCACAGCATTCTGCAACGATACGCCATCCCATCTGGTTTGAGCTTAGTGGGACTATCATTTGTTTTTCAAATTGGCAATGAGCCATCACAACTGCAGGCTGTGTAAGGGCTATTTGACCAAGAAGGAGAGTGATGGAGTGCTGCAGATGACCAGGCTTCCACAATCACCCGACCTCAACCCAAGTGAGATGGTTTCGGATGAGTTGGACTGCAGAGTGCAGGAAAAGCAGCCAACCAGTGCTCAGCATGTGTGGGAACTCCTTCGAGATTGTTAGAAACATTCCTCATGAAGCTGGTTGAGAGAATGCCAAGAGTGTGCAAAGTTGTCATCAAGGCGAAGGGTGGCTCCTTTGAAGAATCTAAAATATATTTTGATTTTTTTAACACTTTTTTGGTTAATACATGTTCCAACTATGTTTTTTTTCATAGTTTTTACTATTCATAGTCTTTACTATTATTATGAATGAGACGCTGTGTCCAAACTTTTGACTGGTACTGTATATGTTATTATTTATTTTTTTACCTTTATTGGCATGGCTCTGAACTCCCAAAATATGAGGGCAGGTATAAATTCCTCATTGCATGGACAGCATTCTTCTTCTGAAACATTTCCAGTTGAGTGCATTAGTGAAGGTACAAACATTCCAACAACTCATGGTCATGCTTGCAGTAACACCGTTAGGCCTGCTGTCTATAAAGCGACCACTACAATTTTGGTTTAAGGACTTCTGCTTGGACCCCAAGCGGGATAGAAACACCAAAATATGGGTGACAAGGGCGTGCTACTCTACTCTGCAGCCGGAGAGGAAGAAAACCAGGTGTCCCCCTCGGATCAATTCCGGGAAGGCGGGAAGTGGTGACCACCGACACTTCACTAACAGACTGGGAGAGAGGTGCCCCCGCTGGAGGAAAGAGCACATCAACTTGCTAGAACTTCAGACACTTTACCTTGCCCTAAATCACTTTTTGCCGGTTCTCAAACATGTCCTGTACAATCAGACAACATAATGACAAGGTTCCACATCAACCATCAAGGGGGAACGAGGTCTGTACAGTCCCTACAGGTCTCTCCCAGGCAAGGTGAATGATGTGGTGGACTTCTTGTCGAGACAGAAACTGCCCTCAAGGGAATGGAGACTTCACCCACAAGTAGTAAAGATGATATGGCAGCGGTTTGGAACAGCACATGTGGACCTGTTCACCTCAGAGCAAACATCCCACTGCTCCCTCTGGTTCTCTCTGACAGAGTCCAAGAGCCCCCTGGGCATGGACGCCTGAGCCCACACATGGCCGGAGGGCCTACTGTATGCTTTCCCGCTGCCCCCCCTCTAATTTTAGAAACACTGTATAGGGTCTCTCAGGCAAAGCACAGGATGCTGCTTGTATCACCCAGATGGCCATTGAGACCCTGGTTTCCAAACCCCCCAGTCTTCTGTAGGGAGAGCCATGGCAGCTCCCTCACATACAGGACCTGCTCTCACAGTTGGATGGTAGGAAATGGCATCCCAGCCCAGACCAACTACAGCTATGGGTGTGGCATCTGAAGAGCCAGACCCTCTACTGATCAGCTGTGATCCTGCTATTTTCCAGATGTTACAAAACGCCAAAGCCCAATCGACCAGGATGATGTATGATGGTTGCTGGACGCTGTTTACCAAATGGTGCTCTACCGGGGGGAGGAACTGATGTACTGCTCTGTACCTGTTATATTGAGTTTCCTTCAGAAACTATTGAACTCAGTGCCTCCCGAGTGGCTCAGTGGTCTAAGGCATTGCTGGTTTGATCCCGGGCTGTGTCACAACCGGCCGTGATCAGGAGACTCATAGGATGGCACACAGTTGGCCCAGCGTCGTCCGTTTTAGGGGAGGTTTTGGCCGGGGGGGCTTTACTTGGCTCATCGCACACTAGCAACTCCTTGTGGGGGTCCGGGTGCCTGCAGGCTGACCTCGGTCATCAGTTGAACGGTGTTTCGTCTGACACATTGGTGCGGCTGGGTTAAGCGGGCAGGTGTTAAGAAGCGATGTTTGGTGGGTCATGTTTCAGAGGACGCATGACTCAACCTTTGTCTCCCAAGCTCGTTGGTCGAGTTGCAGCGATGAGCCAAAATCGAAATCGAGGAGAAAAAGGAGGTCAAATATTTTTTTAAATGCACAAAATATTGTACTCTACTTTGAAGGTGTATGCTTCAGCCATATCGGCTAACCATTTATGTATTAATGGAAAATCAGCAGGGGCCCACTACCTCATCTGCCAATTCATCCAAGGTGTTCGCTGGCTGCATCTCCCCAGGGCTGTCCGTGCTGCATCTTGGGAGCTGCCACTAGTAATGGAGGCTTTTATGAAACCTCCATTTGAGCAAACAGAGGAGCTAGACATAAAATGGTTCTCTCTGAAAACATGTGAGTGAGCTCCATACAGTCTATATGAGCCCTCTCTGCCTATGATGGAAGGCCTTTATGGCCCAATCCAGTCTTTTTGCTTAAGGTTTTACTTTTTTATTTTACCTTTATTTAACTAGACAAGTTTATTACCACTTCACATCAATCTAGACATTGAACTGGCGGCCTACTGCCCCCTCCTTTCCAGAATGTGGAGAAGGAGCGAGCAAATCTCCCGTGTCCAGTCCGTTCCCTCAAACGCTATATGCAAGCATCGGAGCACTACAGGAAATCAGACCAGCTGTTTCTGAGCTAGGAAGTCAAAAGTCCTTGCATTGTCCAAGCAGAGGCTTTCACACCGGGTTGTGGATGTCATCACTCAGGCCTACGAGGGTGTAGGGATCCCTGTCCCAGAAGGTGTGATATGTCACTCGACCAGAAATGTCGCCACATCCTGGGCTGCACAGAGAGGTGTCCCCCTGAATAACATATGCACAGCTGCTACCTTGTCATTGCCCTGCATGTTGTCATGACTGTCATGTGAGGATCACAATGGGTCAGATCAGCTTGGCAATGATTGACAATAACCAGACCTTCTCTCACCTCACCCACAGAAAAGGGGAAGAGGGAACTGGGCCGGGGGGGAGTCTTTCTCCGCCTTTAGTATCTTTGTTTCACAGACAGTTTTCCCTCTTAAACTCTAACACGGTCAAAAGTGGATATTGGATCAGTATTTCTAACATAAGAATGTGGGGAATGGTCAATGGGGAGTTACACTACCGGTCAAACATTTTAGAACACCTACTCATTCAAGGGTTTGTCTTTATTTGGACTATTTTCTACATTGTAGAATAATAGTGAAGATATCAAAACTATAAAATAACACATATGGAATCATGTAGTAATCAAAAAGTGTTAAACAATCAAAACATATTTTATATTTGAGATTATTCAATGACAGTTTTGCACACTCTTGCCATTCTCTCAACCAGCTTCACCTGGAATGCTTTTCCAACAGTCTTGAAGGAGTTCCCACATATGCTGAAGCACTTGTTGGCTGCTTTTCCTTCACTCTGCGGTCCAACTCATCCCAAACCATCTCAATTTTGTTGAGGTCGGGGATTGTGGAGGACAGGTCATCTGATGCAGCACTCCATCACTCTCCTTCTTGGTAAAATAGCCCTTACACAACCTAAAGGTGTGTTGGGTCATTGTCCTGTTGAAAAACAAATGATAGTCCTACTAAGCGCAAACCAGATGAGATGGCGTATTGCTGCAGAATGCTGTGATAACCATGTTGGTTAAGTGTGCCTTGAATTCTAAATAAATCACAGACAGTGTCGTGTCTTTGGCTATGCCAGATTAAGTGATATGACATGCTATTCTATAAAATAATTTTTCTGTAATTAATATTACCTGATTAAGCTAATCAGGTAAATGTAATTAACCAGAAAGTCGGGCAACCACGAAAGAATGCTTATAGAGCTGTTATCTTCCGAATGAACTCTTAAAGCCTGGTAATCTTTTACCTCAATAGCAGTCAATGTCACGACTTTCGCCGAAGTTGGCTCCCCTGCCTGTCCGGGCGGTGCTCGGCAGTCGTCGTCACCGTCCTACTAGCCACTATCGATCCCTTTTTCGTTTGTCTGTTGGTTTTGTCTTATTAGTTTCACCTGTGTGTATTTTAGTTTAATTAGCGTCCTTATATTTAGTAGGTTGTCCCACCCTTGTTTTGTGCGGAATTGTTTTTGTATTCCTGTTTTTTGGTGGTGTTCATATGTTTTATTCTCCGGACTTTTTTGGTCCTGCGTTGGATTATTTCACCCTGTGTGTTGGGTTGACCGTCGTTTTGTGCGTCGGAGAATAAACTGTCTAATAACTGAAACCTGCTCTGTGCGCCTGATTCCACCCACCTTAGTAATTCGTGACAGTCAATATTTAATCGTCACCTTATTTAGTCTCATCTGAAATTTGTAAATTCTTGGTTATCTTTACGAACCCTGGCTAACAAGTTGAACCAGCAATACAACATTTGGTTTAATTATTTATTTACTAAATACCTAAATAATCACACAGAATTACATATACACAGAATGGATCATACATTCATTACAAATTATGTCATACAGGAAAATGTCCCTAGCAGACGGATCAGATATGACAACTGGTTACACAAAGAAAGGGAGTTGAATTTTTAATGAAAGAGCGGGAAGACTTGAGGAACAAATAGATTTTGTGTCTCTATCGGGCCATAGGCAGCTACTCTATCGTAAATACAGAATCTTATGCATTCGAAATAACCACCCATTTGGAAAAGGAAAATGCAATAAATATTTACTCTGAGCTGCGCTTTGATCGGTTGGTCATAGATGGAAGGCCTTGTTGTCATTTGAAGAATTTCTGGTGGTAGAACGGGTACTTGGTAGTATCGTCGTCGTGTGGTAGAATATTCTGGCTGGTATAGTCAAAATTCATCCTTTTGACGGGGGGATTGTCATCTTCACGTTGAAATTCAATGCTAATTTCCTTAGATTCTTGTCGTTCAACCAGAGCTCACGCTGAGGTAGGCTTAGTTCTGTAGGTAACCTTGTCCTGTTTAACGCGGGGATCGCAAGTCCTCATGTCCTTGGAACAGGAAGTTGAATTTTCGTCAACGGGTTTATATATTGGTGAAAGAAGGGAGTGTTTCATAGTTTACAACCAAAGTCTGTTCACTTGGGCGGGGCCTCTGAGTGAGCAGATTTTCTCTATGACAAACCGTTCTCTCATTTAAAAAGCTAAAATTACATTTAATATTTTCACAAATAGTTTCATATTTAAACATTTAAATTGTACAACAATTCCATGTGAATATGACAACTAGAATGTGTCGACTTTCCAAGATACAGTTTATGTCGTCCTACTATCAGTAATGTCTCATGTCTCAGACGCCAACTGATCTGACATCATATTCTCTAAGTACCAACGCATATTTACAGCTGGTTGGATTACCGAAACATGGTTCCTTTCCCCCACCTTTTGATGTTCCCAGACTCTTTATGTTACAAAGGGCTTTTCAAGAGTCAACTCTATGGAGTAGAGAGAGAGAAATGGGAGGGGAATGTATTTATGGGGGTCATAAACCTCCCCCAACAGGCCAATGTCATGACAACAGTGTCACCAGCAAAGCACCAACACACCATAACACCTCCTCCTCCAGGCTTTACGGTGGGAAATACACATGCCGGAGATCATCCGTTCACTGGCACCGCGTCTCACAAAGACATGGTGGTTGGAACCAAAAATATCCAATTTGGACTCCAGACCAAAGGACAAATTTCTAATGGTCTAATGTCCATTGCTCGTGTTTATTGGCACAAGCAAGTCTCTTCTTATTATTGGTGTCCTTTAGTAGTGGTTTCTTTGCAGCAATTTGACCATGAAGGCCTGATTCACACAGTCTCCTGTGTTGAGATGTGTCTGTTATTTGAATTCTGTGTCGCATTTAATTGGGCTGCAATTTCTGAGGCTGGTAACTCTAATGAACTTCTGCAGCAGAGGTAACTCTGGGTCTTCCATTCCTGTGGAGAGCCAGTTTCATCACAGCGCTTGATGTTTTTTGCAACTGCACTAGAAGAAACTTTCAAAGTTCTTGAAATGTTCCATATTGACTGAACTTCATGTCTTAAAGTAATGACTGACTGTCATTTCTCTGTGCTTATTTGAGCTGTTCTTACCATAATATGGACTTAGTTTTTTTTACCAAATAGAGCTATCTTCTGTATACCTCCCCTCCCTACCTTGTCACAGCACAACTGATTGGCTCAAACACATTAAGAATGAAAGGAACTCCTAAAATTAACACCGGTTAATTTAATTGCATTCCAGGTGACTGCCTCATGAAGCTGGTTGAGAGATAGCCAAGAGTGTGCAAAGCTGCCATGAAGGCATGGGGTGGTTATTTGAAGAATCTAAAATCTCAAATATATTTTTATTTGTTTAACACTTTTTTGGTTACTACATGATTCCACAGCGTGGGAGGACATGGGGGCATGTCCTCCCACACTGTCATGTGAGCAGTTGTTATTATCACCCGACCTGCGTGGAGCGCCAGGGATATAATCCATAATGTCAACCGTACTGACGCTCCAGGTATTCGCAGAACCACAGTTACATGCGTTACTTCCGTTATGGACGTGAGGCTCCTGTACGACACACTCGAACTCATCCTACTGTCCAAGTGCTAAAACAACAGAAACGTACCACCTCTATTGCGTATGTAGACAAACTGATCCACCGCATGAACCTTATCACCAACCAGATCTGCCTTGTTGTTCATAAAACTCCACAGACCCCCCCCCCATCTTGTGCAGTGGAACCCAGAAGGATATGTGACCACTTGGTTACGGTGCTGGCCTTTCAGCACCATGATTTCATAATCGCTTAAAATAACCCTGATTGAGTTATGTTGCCTACGCCTAATAATCCTACTCATCACTTAATATTATAGAAGGTTGTCACTTCTCATAATGGTGCTCGTTTAGTAGTTAGATCAAAGCTGAATCAGTCTCGATGGGCTTTGTGTGCAGGTTGGTGGCTGATTCCTTGATCTATACCAATTATCCTTCCCGCCGTCTTCATCAAGTGCTGAAGCTTGATTTGGTCTTGCACTCGCATGTTTCCGAACACGCATATCCGACCAAAAGACGGCACATTCTGCAGGACAGATTTATAGAACATTTGAAAGATATGCAATGTCTTCATCTTTACAAAGGCACAGTCATTGAATATCAGTTTGTCTATTTCGATTCCCAGGTACTTATTTGTGGTCACTCGATCAACTGATTCCCCATTGATCTTCATAAGGGGTAGTGGAGTTTTTTCCCTTCTGAAATCAAGTTGCATCTCTTGTTTTCTTCACATTTATTTCCCTTTTATGTAAAAACCTTGAAGATAGGCTTGTTCTGGGTGGAGAAAACCCACAACAGTGGTGTCATCTGTACATTTAAAAAATGCTTGTGCTGCGTCAGAGGCTTGACAATCGTTTGTGTACAGTGTGTACAGTCTCAGTGAAAGTACACAACCTCGAGGGGCTCCTGTATTCACCATTCTATATATAGAGAGGCTGAGTTAAAATCAAATCAAATTTTATTTGTCACATGCGCCAAATACAACAAGTGTAGACCTTACCGTTTAAAAAATATATATATTTCACCGTTATTTAACCAGGTAGGCTAGTTGAGAACAAGTTCTCATTTGCAACTGCGACCTGGACTTTTAATCTAAACCCAATGACATGGTGACATTTTGTGTTGGTTTTGTTGATTTGGCAGTTACTCATGTTATCACCACTACAGATGGCATGTGAATCAAACAACACTTAGATTTAGCCATCTAGTTTATCCCCTGAAGGTTAGCTTGTTAATTAGCTTGACGTGATCAGTTATTACCTCACTAGCCAATTTTAACGTGGTCCTTTTAATCAATGTAGCCTATCATACCTGTCAGCAATTGTGATTAAACATGATTGAATAATGTTGAAAATGGGATAATGTTAGCTAACTTTGCCTGGTAGGCTTACATTAATTGGAGAGAAAAAAGTCCATTAGGTCTACTCACCACTATGTTTAGCCAGCTGTTCAAAGTTTCTACCAATAGCTTCCAAAGCAAACACCATCGGCTAACAGTACATCAGCAAATGCTCCCTTCAGCTGCTTGACAGGCAAAGCCCACAAAGAAGGTGAAATGAACCTAAGCAACTCATACTTGTCAGGTAGAGTTCACTTGTATTTTATATCACTCAAATATCCAATTAATGGTGGCCAATATTGAGAAATAGACACATGACCAAAAGTATGTGGACACCTGCCAGTCAAACATCTCATTCCCAAATCATGGGCATTAATATGGAGTTGGTCCCCCCTTTGCTGCTATAACAGCCTCCACTCTTCTGGGAAGGCTTTCCACTAGATGTTGGAACATTGATGCAGGGACTTGATTCCATTCAACTACAAGACCATTAGTGAGGTCGGGCCTGATGTTGGGCATTTAGGCCTGGCTCGCAGTCAGCGTCCTAATTCATCCCAAAGGTATTTGATGGAGTTGAGGTCAGGGCTCTGTGCAGGCGAGTCAAGTTATTCCACACCGATCTCGACAAACTATTTCTGTATGGACCTCGCTTTGTGCATGGGGGCATTGTCACGCTGAAACAGGAAAGGACATTCCGCAAACTGTTGCCACAAAGTTGGAAGCACAGAATCATCTAGAATGTCATTGTATGCTGTAGCGTTAAGATTTCCCTTCACTGGAACTAAGAGGCCTAGCGCGAACCATGAAAAACAGCCCCAGACCATTATTTCTCCTCCATCAAACTATACAGTTGACACTATGCATTGGGGCCGGTAGCTTTCTCCTTGCATCCTCCAAACCCAGATTCGGTGACAGGTGTGTGCCATAAACGAGCCGCCTGGTGACCTAGAGGCCAGAAAGGAAGCACACAGTGACACATTCTCTCATTTCTTTCAGCCTACGGGTACATGATTTATGAATTCATCATTTGACATGGATAATGTACACGTAAACCCCTCAACAAAAGATTGACAAAACCAATAAAAACGTGCACAAAAAACATAAAGGTCAACAGTTTAACTGGGCGGCAGCACCAGGGAAAGGCCAGGGGGAAGTGTGTGGCTACTGTGTGGCAGAGATGGCGCTATCAGACAATGGATCTGGACAGAGATGTTCTTTGTTCTCTCTCCCTGTCCTTCCAAACCACCTGGGCTAATCTAAAAGCAAATATATGTTTATTTAGGGGCTATATATGCTCAGGGGTCTTAATGCTCAGCTGTTTCAGTTATTATAATTCTTTAACCAGGCAATGACAGCCTACCCCAACCAAACCATCCCCTAACGACACTGAAACAAGGTGCAGTGAGAGTTGGGAAGCAAGTTCAAGGAGTGAACCAGGGTCTGTAGTGACACTTTCTAGCACTGAGATGCAGTGCCTTAGATCACTGCGCCACTCAGGTTTTGAGAGTTTCTGGACAAAATTGTGTTGATTCTGCAAGCATAGCCACGGGACGTACAGGCGCTAGAGGTGAAGCACCATACCCTCGTGGTGCGATGGTAAACTGCAAGAATTTGTGTTGCAATAAAAAACTATTAAGCTATTTTTCTGTTGCATTATTGATATAAATTATATTGGGAATGAGGTCGGGGAGATGATAAAACACATGGGATATTCACAGTGCCTTCAGACAGTATTCACACCCCTTGTCTTTTTCCACACTTTTTAGTGTTACAGCCTGAATTTAAAATGGATTACGTTTAGATTTTGTGTCACTGGCCTACACACAATACCCCATAATGTCCATTTGGAATGATATTTTTAGAAATATTTGCAAATTAATTAAAAAACAAAAAGCTGAAATGTCTTCAGTCAAAATTAATTCAACCCCTTTGTTATGGCAAGCCTAAATAAGTTCAAGAGTAAAAATTTGCTTAAAAAGTCACATAATAAGTTGCATGGACTCACTCTGTGTGTTATAATACTGTTTAACATCATTTTTGTATGACTACCTCATCACTATAAATCACACATACACTTACAGTGGGGAGAACAAGTATGTTTATGGAAATGCCCAAGGATGTGAATGATGATTCATCAGCAGCTTTACAGTAGCAAGAGCAGAGAAGAGCTGGCATACTCACTGACTGCCAAGATGACTCTGACTGATGACGGTTCATGCCGACTTGACGGACCTGACAGTTCAAGCAGTCCTGGGGTCTTACGTGACTTAGGTTTGACGGATATTGACATCAAGTGTCTCCTGCTGGTAAGAAGAACCTCATCCAGCTCATAGCCAAGTACCAGTCCATCTGTTCCAGGCACAAGTTGGATTGTGGAAAAGCTACTGGATGTCTTCATTGCGTTCAACTGAGTGATGAGAAACCCATTCGGATGGCATCCCGATGCCTTTCACCCAATCATTATGAGATGCTCAAGCATGCGTTGAATGAGATGGAAGAATGTGAAATCATAAGGAAGTCTATTAGTGAGTTCGCCTCACGTCTTGTCCTTGTCTGGAAGACGTCTGAAGACCTGAGACTCTGTACTGATTTTCATTTGCTCAATGCTCGCACCATCAAAGACGCCCACCCAATGTCTTTTTATCGACAATGGACCTTACCTTTGGCTACTATAACCTGGAAGTGCATGAGGATGACCGGAAATTCACAGATTTTACATTGCCATTTGGATTGTACGAATACAACCATATGCCACAGAGGTTATGTAATAGTCCTGCAACCTTTATGAGGATGATGCTAAACATCTTTGGGGATCAGAACTTTCTTCGCCCGTTGTGTTACCTTGACGATGTGTTGGTCTATGCTGAAGATCTGGCTATACAGCGCCTGGAAATGGTTTTTGAGCGTCTCAAAGCTCACAACCTGAAGTTGGCGCCAAAAAAGTTTCACTTTCTGCAGAGGCCTGTGAAGTTTCTGGGGCATATCATTAGTGCGGATGGTGTAGCTACAGACCCTGAGAGGGTGAGGGCCATTACAGGAGTGACAGAAGCTGATCTGATGGAAGATGGCACTGACATTCCATCTCAGAGGAAATTGAGGTCATTCCTTGGGACGGTGATTACCAACAGTCCATTGAAGGTTGCTCGACCATTGCAATGCTTCCCTTTGGATTGACAACTGGACACAAGGCTCCACGCTGGAAAAAGGGGCGACACTCACCTGTCAGGAAGTTGATAGCTGCCGACTGGACAGCAGAATGCAGACAGGCCTTATTCCAGCTAAAGCAAGCCTTACTGGACCAGGTTTTGTTGGCCCATCCAGACTTCGACAAACCCTTTCTACATCAAGAGTACATCCCTGGGCCAAAAAAATGTTGGTGCAGATTCTTTGAGCAGAGAGCCAATCTTATGACCCATTCCACTCCATCTTCTGACAAGGGTCCCGTACGAGACCTTACTAGCAGAAGCTAATGCTGTGCGCACAGACAGAGTGCAAGACGTGTTTTGCTGGTCTAACCACCCCTTTGACAAAGCATCTGACTCCAACGAGGTGGTCATTAGCTGCCAGGCTACTGTTGACCCCCAATCTGGTGCTTTATCAAGACATGAAGTTGCAGCTGTACTTCATTCACATAGGTGCTGGGTGGGTGATGTGGGCTCACATGCACTGCTGTTGCCACAGCTTCCACTGGCTGTTATGCCATCAGAGCAGACCTATGTCGATGTTCTGCCACACGACCTACTGATGAGTAAGCAGCGCCAAGACAATGTGATGAGCAGAGTGATCTTCTTTGTGGAGAGGGGGAGAAGACCATCCCGGAGAGAGCGTGCCCACGAGAGTGTTGAGGTTTTGTGTCTTCTCAGAAGTTGGGACAAGTTGACCATGAAGATGGGTGTACTGTATCGTGTTTCGAAGAATGTGTTTACAAAGAGGGAACGTATTTGCATGTGGTTTCAGCCTCCATGAAAGCAATGGTGTTGAAGGGTGCCCATGATGAAGCTGGCCACTAGGGCCAACAGAGAACAGTGTACCTGACAAGACTGAGGTTCTTCTGGCATGGCCTGGAGAGGGAGGTAAAGGAAAATGTGAAGTGCTGCAGGAGATTCTTTGTGAGCAAAACTCCTGATCCAGAAGCAAGAGCTCCTCTGGAGAGCATAATAACAACTGAGCTTCTTGAACTAGTGTGCATAGACTTTTGGTCTGCAGAAGATTCTTCAAACAAGTACCTGGATGTGCTGATTGTTACTGACCACTTTACCAAATTGGCTCATGCCTTCTTGTGTCCAAACCAGTCTGCTAAGTCTGTAGTTCATCACTTTCTGTGTCTACGGGATGCCTTGCCGTACACACTTAGGGAGCCAACTTTGAGAGCTCTCTAATAGCCGAACTGTTGAGTGTTGCAGGCCTTCAGAAGTCTCACACCACGCTGTACCATCTGATAGGGAACGGGTCCCGCGGAAGGATGAATAGGATGTTGGGAAACATGATCTGGGCCCTGCTGACGAGAGAAAAGCACAGATGACCTTAGGCACTGAAGTCCCTCATTGTACAATCCACGAGACCACAGGCTTTTCCCCTTTCCTGCTAATGTTTGGGAGGATGCCAAGACTGACTGTTGACATAGTCTTTGGCTCTGTCATAGAGAACCCAGAAGTTGTCGACTATGACAAGTTTGTTCAGTCCTTGAGGAGAGATCTGAAAGAAGCCATGAATACAGCACAGGCATCTGCAGCAGAGGAGTTGAAGAGGCATGCTGATCTGTATGACAGAGTCAAAGGAGCAGAAGTGGAGATTGGTGATCGAGTGGTGCTGGCTAACAAGGGGGAGCTTTGAAAGCGGAAGCTCGCTGACCGTTGGGAGAATACTGTCTATCTTGTCACTGGAATGAATGTGGACAATCACACTTTTAAGATTCAGAACAGCTCCACTGGGACGGGAGAAGACAGTACATCGCAACCTGATAATGCCAGTCAACTTTATTCCTCTTCCCCATGCTGCTGTTGATGATGAAACATCAATATATACTGTATTCTATACCATCTACTGCATCTTGCCTATGCCACACTCATCCATATATTTATATGTACATATTCTATTCATCCCTTTACATTTGTGTGTATTTCAGTGTATAAGGTAGTTGTGAATTTGTTAGATTACTTGTTAGATATTACTGCATAGTCAGAACAAGAAGCACAAGCACTTCGCTACACTCGCATTAACATCTGCTAACCATGTGTATGTGACCAATAACATTTTATTTGATTTTATGTTGGCCTTCTAAATGAGGTACATGTTAAGATGTAAAGTTTTAACTAGTCAGTGGCCACGCCCACGTGAGCATAGGCTTGGTCTGGGTCATGGAACGCCCCCTTCTTCCACAGAGTATAAAACCCAATTCCTACAAAATTAGACCTCACAGCGTGCAGCGGTGGCTACACGGCTGACAAATAGTTTAAAACTACAAGACCAGGAAAGCTTGGAGCGTTAGCTACATGTGAAATGGTTAAGAACTACAACTCTCTAGGCTGAGGAGACCATACAGCGTGTAGCGTTGGCTAGACATGGTTAAACTCTAAAACATTGCCACAGAAAGAGCAAATCTTAGACGAGGCCTTTTCAGTCTGCAGCTGGAAATGTACGTTGCCTAGGATGAAGAATACCGACAACCGCCGAAAAATATATTTTATGCAACAACATGGGTACGTCTAACGTATCCATTAGGAACGCTTTTGAACCAGAGACTTTTCTGTTGACTCTCTCCAGCAGATGGACCGCGACCAAAGAGAGAGACAACAAGACATACACTCAAATATGTCAATTAAATTAAATTAAATTAATTAAATTACAGGTAGAGAGTGATTTGATAATATACCATCTTGACATTTAATGATGTTTCAACAATATATATTATTTTATGTGATGTAATATACCATCTTGTATTTAATGATAGTCAGACAAACAATATATATTATTTTACTGCTTTGGGGATGTGATTATTGTTTGGATAACCTTATTTACTATTATGTATTGATTTTCTCCCCACCCTTTATGTAATGCATTATGAATTATTGTAATGTTTGTTTATGTCATGCCCTGTTCGATATATATTGTGTTTGTCTGCATTTATTTGATCAGGCCGGGGTGTGACATGGGTTTATTGTGGTGTGTTTTGTCTTGGGGGTGTCGAGCATAGTCTATGGCTGTCTGGAGTGGTTCTCAATCAGAGGCAGGTGTTTATCGTTGTCTCTGATTGGGAACCATATTTAGGCAGCCATATTCTTTGAGTGTTTGGTGGGTGATTGTTCCTGTCTCTGTGTTTGTTGTCACCAGATAGGCTGAATAGGTTTCAGAGCCTCCGTTTGTTGTTTTTGTATGCCTTCATCATCATTAAACATCTTGTTTTGCCTGAAGCTCAAAACACGCACAGAGAAGATATTTGTATTTCCACACATGCATTTTGGTCCGCTTTCTTCCACCAGATGAAAGCCGTTACCGAATCACCCACCAGGACCAGCGGCATGGTAACAGGCAACAGCAACAGCAGGGGCAACAAAATCTGGACTACACAACTTGGGAGGAGATAGATAGGTGGGCGGTTGACCCAGGGAAGTGAAATAGCCTGGCATTCATGGAGCAGTGTGCGAAAGGTTACGAGAGAATGAGGTTGGCAAAGCAAGCACGGCGGCGCGGAAGGAAGCCCGAGTCAGCACCAAAAATTTCTTGGGGAAGGGCTCAGGGAGAGTGTGGCAGAGTCAGGAGTCAGACCTGAGCCAACTCTCCCTGTTTATCGTGAGGACAAAGGAGGAGACCAGAACCAGAGCATCGGTGTTGTTTTCCATTGTCTCCTTATATGGCTGTGAATGCGAGAGGAATGAGCCTGACTTGTGACGTATTTGTAGGCAGATAATGGGATTGGAGGAGATTGAAATGAGGGAGTTGCTGTGTTGGTGCTTTAAGTCATGATGCGCCGAAGATGGTGCCAGACGAGGCCTCCTGGGTCACGCTCCATACTCGCCTCAGGTGCGTGTTAGTCGGCTGCATATCAAGATGGTGCCAAAAAACACCTTCAACCAGGCCATCCTGTGCCACCTCCACAGCCTTGCCATCCGGTGCCAGCAGCTCCCGATCTCACCAGGCTGACTGCCGTGTCCGGTCGGCCCAATCCACCAGTGCCAGCTCCACACACAGGCCTACAGTGAAAAACTCGCACCAGGCTGCTGAGCGTGTCCTCCTCATTGCCAGCACCACGCATCAGAGTCTGCCCGCCTGTTTTAGCGCTGCTGGCCTTCCTCCTCTCCTGCGCTGCCGGAGTCTCCCGCCTGTTCAGCGCTGCCAGAGCCTTCCTCCTCTACAGCGCTTCTGGCTCCTTTCTAGTTCAAGAGCCTTTTCCTCTAAAATCTGAAATGACTCCTGTTGTTCAGCGCAGCCAGAGCTGCCAGCCTGCATGGAGCAGCCAGAGCTGTCAGTCTGCATGGAGCAGCCAGAGTTGTCATTCTGCATGGAGCAGCCAGAGCTGCCAGTCTGCATGGAGCAGCCAGAGCTGTCAGTCTGCATTGCCACAGAAAGATGCAAATCTTATGGAGCAGCCAGAGCTGCCAGTCTGCATGGAGCTGCCAGTCTGCAAGGATGAAGTCTACAACCGGAGCTGCCAGTTTGCAAGGAGCCGCCAGAGCTGCCAGTTTGCAAGAAAGCCGCCAGAGCTGTTCAGTCTGACATGGAGCAGCCAGATGGACCGCCAGTCAGCATGGAGCAACAAGATCTGTCAGTCTGCCAGGATCCGCCAGTCAGCCAGACTCTTCCAGATCCGCCAGTCTCCAGACTCTTTAACAACTATGAGTCTGCCAGTCCCCAGCCAGACTCTTCCAGATCTGCCAGTCATCCAGACTCTTCCAGATCCGCCAGTCAATTGTGTGTGTTTTCAGATTTATTCCAGATCCGTTAGTCAGTAAATAGACTCTTCCAGATCTGCCAGTCAGCCAGATCTGCAAGTCAGCCAGACTCTTCCTGAGCTTCTTCTCAGTGCTGAACATTCCCCTCAGTCCTGAGCTTCCCTCAGTCCCGAGCTTCCCTCAGTCCCGACTTCCCCTGAGTCCCGATGTCCCCCTCAGTCCCGAGCTGCCCCTCAGTCCCAGGCTGCCCCTCAGTCCCAGGCTGCCCCTCAGTCCCAGGCTAATTCAGTTCCAGGCTGCCCCTCAGTCCAGTGGGGTTCTGGGTGATTTGACTAATAGGCCATGGTCGGTGGCATTTAATGACTAGGACAAGGAGGAGGACACAACAATATATATTATTTTACTGCATTTGGGGATGATTAGTTTGGTCCACGTATTGATTTTCTCCCCACCGGAATGCCACCATGGACAGGCGCCCACCCGGACCCTCCCCTATTGTTTTGATGTACGTCATTAGTCCGAATTATTGTAATGGGTTTATGTCATGCCCTGTTCGATATATATTGTATTTGTCTGCATTTATTTGGTCAGGCCGGGGTGTGACATGGGTTTATTGTGGTGTGTTTTGTCTTGGGGGTGTCTGTCTATGGCTGTGGTTCTCAATCAGAGGCAGGTGTTTATCGTTGTCTCTGATTGGGAACCATATTTAGGCAGCCATATTCTTTGAGTGTTTGGTGGGTGATTGTTCCTGTCTCTGTGTTTGTTGTCACCAGATAGGCTGTATAGGTTTCACGTTCCGTTTGTTGTTTTTGTATTGTTCGTTTTTTCATCATCATTAAACATGTCTCAAAAATACAACGCTGCATTTTGGTCCGCTTCTCTTCCACCAGACGAAAGCCGTTACAGAATCACCCACCACAACAGGACCAAGCGGCATGGTAACAGGCAACAGCAACAGCAGGAGCAACAAAATCTGGACTACACAACTTGGGAGGAGATAGATAGGTGGGCGGTCGACCCAGGGAGAGTGCCGGAGCCCGTCTGGGATTCGATGGAGCAGTGTGCGAAAGGTTACGAGAGAATGAGGTTGGCAAAGCAAGCACGGCGGCGCGGAAGGAAGCCCGAGAGTCAGCCCCAAAACTTTCGTGGGGAAGGGCTCAGGGAGAGTGTGGCAGAGTCAGGAGTCAGACCTGAGCCAACTCTCCCTGTTTATCGTGAGGACCAAGGAGGAGACCAGAACCAGAGCCGGTGTTGGAGGTGAGCGAGGCAGAGACTGTGAAGGAGTTAATGGGGAGATTGGAGGAGAGAGAAATGAGGGAGTTGCTGTGTTGGTGCTTTAAGCATGATATTCGCCCGACGGAGCGTGTCGGGGATTTGATGGCACCTGGGTCAGCGCTCCATACTCGTCCTCAGGTGCGTGTTAGTCGGCTGGTGAAGATGGTGCCAGCCTCACGAACCAGGCCTCCTGTGCACCTCCCTAGCCTTGCACGTCCTGTGCCAGCACTGCTCTCAAGATCTCCAGTACGCCTTCACGGTCTAGCCCATCCTGTGCCACCTCCACACACCAGCCATCCGGTGGCAGCTCCCGGCACCAGGCTGCCTGTGCGTGTCCTCGGCCCAGTACCACCAGTGCCAGCACCACGCATCAGGCCTACAGTGTGCCTCGCCTCTCCAGTGCTGCTGGAGCCTTCCTCCTCTCCTGCGCTGCCGGAGTCTCCCGCCTGTCCAGCGCTGCCAGAGCCTTCCTCCTCTACAGCGCTGCTGGAGTCTCCTGCCTGTTCAGCGCAGCCAGAGCTGCCAGCCTGCATGGAGCAGCCAGAGCTGTCAGTCTGCATGGAGCAGCCAGAGTTGTCATTCTGCATGGAGCAGCCAGAGCTGCCAGTCTGCATGGAGCAGCCAGAGCTGTCAGTCTGCATGGAGCAGCCAGAGATGCCAGTCTGCATGGAGCAGCCAGAGGTGCCAGTCTGCATGGAGCAGCCAGAGCTGCCAGTCTGCATGGAGCTGCCAGTCTGCAAGGAGCTGCCAGTCTGCAAGGAGCTGCCAGTCTGCAAGGAGCCGCCAGAGCTGCCAGTCTGCAAGAAAGCCGCCAGAGCTGTCAGTCTGCATGGAGCAGCCAGAGCCGCCAGTCAGCATGGAGCAGCCAGATCCGTCAGTCTGCCAGGATCCGCCAGTCAGCCAGACTCTTCAAGATCCGCCAGTCAGCCAGACTCTTCCAGATCTGCCAGTCAACCAGACTCTTCCAGATCTGCCAGTCATCCAGACTCTTCCAGATCCGCCAGTCATCCAGACTCTTCCAGATCCACCAGTCAACCAGACTCTTCCAGATCTGCCAGTCAGCCAGGATCTGCAAGTCAGCCAGACTCTTCCTAAGCTTCTTCTCAGTGCTGAGCTTCCCCTCAGTCCCGAGCTTCCCCTCAGTCCCGAGCTTCCCCTCAGTCCCGAGCTTCCCCTCAGTCCCGAGCTTCCCCTCAGTCCCGAGCTGCCCCTCAGTCCCAGGCTGCCCCTCAGTCCCTGGCTGCCCCTCAGTTCCAGGCTGCCCCTCAGTCCCGAGCTGCCCCTCAGTCCAGTGGGGTTCTGGGTGAGGACTACTAGGCCATGGTCGGTGGCGAGGGTGGACTATCCTAGGACGCGAGGAGGAGGGACTAAGTCATTGATAGAGTGGGGTCCACGTCCCGCACCGGAGCCGCCACCATGGACAGGCGCCCACCCGAACCCTCCCCTATTGTTTTGATGTGCGTCCGGGAGTCCGCACCTTAGGGGGGGGTTCTGTCATGCCCTGGTCGATATATATTGTGTTTGTCTGCATTTATTTGGTCAGGTCGGGGTGTGACATGGGTTTATTGTGGTGTGTTTTGTCTTGGGGGTGTCTGGAGTGGTTCTCAATCAGAGGCAGGTGTTTATCGTTGTCTCTGATTGGGAACCATATTTAGGCAGCCATATTCTTTGAGTGTTTGGTGGGTGATTGTTCCTGTCTCTGTGTTTGTTGTCACCAGATAGGCTGTATAGGTTCACGTTCTGTTTGTTGTTTTTGTATTGTTCGTTTTTTCATCATCATTAAACATGTCTCAAAAATACCACGCTGCATTTTGGTCCGCTTCTCTTCCACCAGACGAAAGCCGTTACAGTTTATGTGTCAATTAATCCCATAAGGAATAGGTTGCCAATTGGTGATTTGACACAAAATGGGATGGTATTGTTAATGTTATGCCCCCTTGAGAGTTCATGAATGGAGTGCTTCTTCTTTATATAGCCTGATACAGCATGCAATACGCATGCTGTATCAGGCTATATAAAGAAGAAGCACTCCATTGCCAGATTCAGTTCGTTGTGATATCTCGTCTGCACAGGTCAAGGTCCTTAGTGATAAGGGAATTTATATGTTTAAAGTAATGACTAAAGAATTCCACCCTGAAACATTATTAGACTATGTGAAATGTATTAGAATAATTAGGCTATAATCCAATAATGTAAGCATGAGAAATGTGTGACTGAGAAAACACAGAGGACAATTGAACTATACATGACCTGACCTGTTGGGAAAAATGCTCGACAGGACAGAGGCCCTGTCAAGGCCCCTCTTATCTAGGGAGGAAAGGAACGGCAAGGAACTGCCAGCTTGGTAGAATAGTGATAAATGAGGAATGTGAACTATGGAAAAAGAAGGAACTGCCAGCTTGGTAGAATAGTGATAAACGAGGAATGTGAACTATGGAAAAGATACAGCCCACCTACTGTGTGTGTGTGTGTGTGTGTGTGTGTGTGTGTGTGTGTGTGTGTGTGTGTGTGTGTGTGTGTGTGTGTGTGTGTGTGTGTGTGTGTGTGTGTGTGTGTGAGCGAGAGTGTATATATGGGGGGTTAGAAAGACTGCTCACATTTTGGTTGACTTTAGAACATTCTCTGAATAAAGAACAACTAACCTTTTGCAGAAGTCTTTGCCTAATTAGCATTAAACCCAGGGTCTTACAAACCTCGGGGATTGGTCAAAGCTTAAATAATTGTTAAATTATCATCATTGGGATTGAAAATTGAAAGTGACGCTTAGTTAGTTAATGAGCTAGCTAATGTCAATGAAGCAAGCTAACGTTAGTTCATTCTCACAAAAGTGAGATAACTGCTCTAGAT
This sequence comes from Oncorhynchus masou masou, assembly GCF_036934945.1. Lineage (NCBI taxonomy): Eukaryota > Metazoa > Chordata > Actinopteri > Salmoniformes > Salmonidae > Oncorhynchus > Oncorhynchus masou. The sequence goes on along the minus strand of NC_088214.1, from coordinate 36,383,243 downwards.
TGGAAACTTACGTTAATGAGTGTAAAGCCATGTTGGCTTTATGGAAATGATAAACAATATCTGGGACAGAATATAATTCAGGAAATAATACAAACCTAGTTCTGCCTAGTTAATAATTGTCTTCATTATTCATGTGTATTTTCTATTATTATATAAGTGTTTTCGATATATATTCAGAGCTAAACATCAACTCAACTTACCTTTTTAATAATATTTAACTGTTATCGCATTCAAACTTAGCACAAGTGTTTTCAGTTGCAATTGAGAAGTTTCCCGAAGAACTCCAGCAACAATGGGGGTTCCTCGATGAACCCCACCTCCTAAGAAGTTCTTTGAAGAACCTTTTAGGGCTGTTTTTCATTGCCAAGAACCCTAAGGTTCTTCAAGGATCTTTGAGGATCTTAGAAGAATTCCAGTTGAACCCCTAATTTTTACAGTGTAGCATACATATTCTTACCTCTTTGTTGATTGATATACATTGAATTGCGTCCATTTTCTAATTGTGTCATTTTCTAATTTCTAACACACCCCTCCCATTCTTGTGTCAATATTTCAAAGTATCCTCAAGTCACATTATCTTCACACATATTTCAGATGGTTTGCTAATCAGCTAGGTCTATAGCCACATGCGCTGTCCAAATGGCGGGTTTCCCAACTGCACAGTAAAATCACCAGTGTTAAATTCACTGTGTCAAAAGTGATCGACTCGCATAGAGGTGTTTTAGCAACTGGCAGTGCCAAATGACCCTTACTGTCAGTGCTGCTAACTGGTATTAATCACTAAGGTATAATATTTTACTCTATTAGTGTAGACTTTTACTCAGTAAGTGTAAACATCATCACAAACCCACCCATAAATTCAGATTCTGTGTTCAAATTTCCTCTTTTCTCAACGCCATTGTTGGATAAACAAACTCCTAATTTGCTCCACGCAAAGGTGGGGTTTAACCTCTTGAAACTCCCCATCCCGGATCCGGGATTGTGACTAAGCCTCAGGCTCATTAGCATAACGAACGTTAACAATTTCTGAAAATCAGAAATAAAATTAAAATAATGCGTTTGCTCTCAGCTTAGCCTTTTCTTAACAACACTGTCATCTCAGATTTTCAAAATATGCTTTTGAACCATAGAAATTGACTAATTTGTGTAAGAGTATGCAAAGCTAGCATAGCATTTTGTGTAGCATGTAACGCAACATTTTCACAAAAGCCAGATAACCAAATAAATAAAATCATTTACCTTTGAAGAGCTTCTGATGTTTTCAATGAGGAGACTCCCAGCCACATACCAAATGCGCAGTGTTTCCTGAAAGCGTCTGTGTGTAGGAGAAATCGTTCCGTTTTCTACATTGCGCCTGGCTACCGAAACGAACCGAAAATGCAGTCACCTACAACGTGAAACTTTTCCGGATTAACTAGAATAATATCGACAGTTGAACATGGCAAATTGTTTGGAATCAATCCTCAAGGTGTTTTTTTTCACATATCTCTTCATTGACATGCAGTTCATGGAAGCTTGCTTCTCATCTCTGTGCCCCATGGAAAAATACTGGCAGGTGACTTTTGCGCACCAATTTCTAAGGACACCGGGCGGACACGTGGTAAATGTGGTCTCTTATGGTCAATCTTCCAACGATCTGCCTACAAATACGTCACAATGCTGCAGACACCTTGGGGAAACGACAGAAAGGGCAGACTCATTCCTCTTGCGTTCACAGCCATATAAGGAATCATGAAAGACAGAGCCTCAAAAATCCTTGTCATTTCCTGGATGCCAAGTCATCTTGGTTTGCCTGAAGCTCACGTTATGAAGCTACGTTAAAGGCACGCACAGAGAAGATATTTGTATTTCTGGACACGTCAGAGTTTTTTCTTTCGAACAGTAGCAATTATATGCATAGTCGAGCATCTTTTTGTGACAAAATATCTTGTTTAAAACGGGAACGTTTTTCTTCCAAAAATGAAATAGCGCCACCATAAGTGTAAGAGGTTAAAGAATTATTTCACTGATATTATTTAGTTATTTTAATTGAAATACTTGATACTTGGTTGTCAGACTGCATTGTAACGTAAAAAGGTCTAACAGTTTTGATTGCATGTGTGCAGCTAATGTCAGTTACTTGCTTTTCACTTTTAGCACATCTTTGCTAGATAGCTAGCATGCTCTCTAACTAGCTCGCCCCTGTCCTGTGCAGGGGCGAGTCTGTTAGTCTGCTCCACGTGGTGGTTCCATGGGCGCGTGTCTCATTTCAGCACCAAGCTTTTTTTAGCCTCATGTCAGTTTGTTCTCTTTATTTCAGCTGCTTACTATATATTGAGGACTAATCTGATTAAGGTGAGTTGTTTATTTAGCCAAATTATAACCAAATTTTCGACTTGTGGGTGATGGTTATAGATACATATGGTGGTCATTGCATCGGCAGCTACCTAGCTAACTGCGTTTCCCACTCACTTTATCATCAGTTCATTTTGGCGGTCTTGTAAGACTGCTCCTAGAACATGGCAACAAAATATAGTGACTAGTTGGAATTGTGAGTGCATTTCACTGGACTAATTAGCCTGTCTCCATATTTCGGGACAGTGAATGTGAGTTGAATAGACTGTTTGCTGTAGTTTGGGACCTGCTTCAAGAAAAATTAGACAAGTTGTAGTCATGATCCAATATTTTCATAATGCTAAGTAAAGGAGTATTGGTGAAAACTTTTGTAGTCATCCTTATGTAATATGTCATGATTGAAATACAAATGTAATGCTTTTTCATCCATTTTGACCTTATCTCGTAACATTATCTGCTTTCAGACCTCGTCATCATGCTGATCAGGGTGAAATTCAAAATGATGGACAAAAATATGTCAAGATCATTGACCGGACACAAACCTTTTGATTGGTAAACTTTTCAGTTGTGATTGGAAATACATGTATTGTTTACATACATTTACAAGGCAGTCTGATTACTCTTACCATTACGATTGAAAATCTAATTGTAGGTTGTTGTTTAACCTCTTTGAACTCTAGGGGCAGTATTTCATTTTTGGATAAAAAAACATTCCCGTATTAAAACAAGATATTTTGTCACGATAAGATGCTCGACTATGCATATAATTGACAGCTTTGGAAAGAAAACACTCTGACGTTTCCAAAACTGCAAAGATATTATCTGTGAGTGCCACAGAACTGATGCTACAGCCGAAACCAAGATGAAACTTCAAACAGGAAATGAGCAAAATTTTTGAAGCGCTGTTTTCCATTGTCTCCTTATATGGCTGTGAATGCGCAAGGAGAGAGCCCACAATTTCTGCCGTTTCCCCAAGGTGTCTGCAGCATTGTGACGTATTTGTAGGCATATCATTGGAAGATTGACCATAAGAGACCACATTTACCAGGTGTCCGCCCGGTGTCCTGCATCGAAATTGGTGTGTAAAGCTCAGCTGCAAGTATTTTTCCATTTAATTCAGAGAAGAAAGCAGACTTCCACGAACGATATATCAATGAAGAGATATGTGAAAAACACCTTAAGGATTGATTCTAAACAGCGTTTGCCATGTTTCAGTCGATATTAAGGAGTTAATTTGGAAAAAAGTTCGGCGTTTTGGTGACTGAATTTTCGTTTTTTTTTGGTAGCCAAAAGTGATGTACAAAACGGAGCATTTTTCTCCTACACAAAGAATCTTTCAGGAAAAACTGAACATTTGCTATCTAACTGAGAGTCTCCTCATTGAAAACATCCGAAGTTCTTCAAAGGTAAATTATTTTATTTGAATGCTTTTCTGGTTTTTGTGAAAATGTTGCCCGCTAAATGCTACGCTAAATGCTACGCTAGCTATCAATACTCTTACACAAATGCTTGTTTTGCTATGGTTGAAAAGCATATTTTGAAAATCGGAGATGACAGTGTTGTTAAGAAAAGGCTAAGCTTGAGAGATAGCATATTTATTTCATTTCATTTGCGATTTTCATAAATAGTTAACATTACGTTATGCTAATGAGCTTGAGGCTATCACTGGATACACGTTTTTTTCATAGCCAAACGTGAACAAAACAGAGCGATTTGTCCTACACAAATAATATTTTTTGAAAAACTGAACATTTGCTATCTAACTGAGAGTCTCCTCATTGAAAACATCTGAAGTTCTTCAAAGGTAAATGATTTATTTGAAAGCTTTTCTTGTTTTTGTGAAAATGTTGCTGGCTGAATTCTAGGCTTATATAGCTATGCTAGCTGTCAATACTCTTACACAAATGCTTGTTTAGCTATGGTTGAAAAGCATATTTTGAAAATCTGAGATGACAGTGTTGGTAACAAAAGTCTAAGCTTGAGAGCAAATATATTTATTTCATTTCATTTGCGATTTTCATGAATAGTTAATGTTGTGTTATGCTAATGAGCTTGAGGCTATAAATAGGATCCCGGATCCGGGATTGCTCGACGCAAGAAGTTAAATGTGACCCAGCTTCACTGAAATTTGAGATCCCACTTGCTAGTTTATCAGAGGAAAAGCTGTATGATGGGTCTGGAACTGAAGTTGTTGGGGATGTGTTTGAGGAGGTGGTGAAAAGGCCAGATCTTGGAAACCGTTACAGTTGAAAACTGTTCTGATTAAAGAAGCAATAAAACTGGCATTCTTTAGACTGGTTATCTGGAGCATCAGCATTTGTGGGTTCGATTACAGGCTTAAAATGGCCATAAACAAAGAACTTTCTTCTGAAACTCGTCAGTCTATTCTTGTTCTGAGAAATGAAGACTATTCCGTGTGAGAAATTGCTAAGAAACTGAAAATCGCGTACAAAGCTGTGTACTACTCCATTCAAAGAACCTCGCAAACTGGCACTAACCAGAATAGAAAGAGGAGTGGGAGGCCCTGGTCCACAACTGAGCAAGAGTACAAGTACATTAGAGTGTCTAGTTAGAGAAACAGACACCTCACAAGTCCTCAACTGGTAGCTCCATTAAATAGTATCCGCAAAACACCAGTCTCAACGTCAACAGTGAAGAGGTGACTCTGGGATGCTGGCCTTCTAGGCAGAGTTCGTCTGTCCAGTGAATGTGTTCTTTTGCCCATCTTAATCTTTTCTTTTTATTGGCCAGTCTGAGATGTGGCTTTTTCTTTGCATTCTGCCTAGAAGGCCAGCAACCCAGAGTTGCCTCTTCCTCCTGACAGAGCTGGTGTAACTGAGTCAGGTGTGCAGGCCTCCTTGCTCGCACTTGCTTTTTCAGTTCTGCCCACAAATTGTCTATTGGATTGAGTTCAGGGCTTTGTGATGGCCTCGCCAATACCTTGACTTTGTTCTCCTTCAGCCATTTTGTCATAAATTTGTAAGTATACTTGGGGTCATTGTCCATTTGGAAGACTCATTTGCGACCAAGCTTTAACTTCCTGACTGATGTCTTGAGATGTTGCTTCAATATATCCACATAATTTTTCCTGCCTCATGATGCAATCTATTTTGTGAAGTGCACCAGTCCCTCCTGCAGCAAAGCACCCCACAACATGATGCTGCCACCCCCGTGCTTCACGGTTGGGATGATGTTCTTCGGCTGGCAAGCCTCCCTAGGAGACAGAACGCATCTCCTTCCTGAGTGGTATGACAGCTGCGTGGTCCCATGGTGTTTATACTTGTGTACTATTGTTTGTACAGATGAATGTGGTACTTTCAGGCATTTGGAAATTGCTCCCAAGGATGAACCAGACTTGTGGAGGACTACAATTTATTTTCTGAGATCTTGGCTGACTCTTTGATTTTTCCATGATGTCAATCAAAGAGGCACTGGGTTTTAAGGTAGGCCTTGAAATACATCCACAAGTTTACCTCCAATTGACTTAAATGATGATCAGAAGCATCTAAAGCAATGACATAATTTTCTGGAATTTTCTAAGCTGTTTAAAGGCACAATCAACTTAGTGTATGAAAACTTCTGCCCCACTGGAATTGTGATACAGTGAATTAATTATAAGGGAAATAATCTGTCTGTTAACAATTGTTGGAGAAATGACTTGTGTCATGCACAAAGTAGATGTCCTAACCTACTTACCAATACAATGGTTTGTTAACAAGAAATTTGTGTAGTGGTTGAAAAATTTGTTTTAATGATTCCAACATAAGTGTATGTCAACTTGTCGACTTCAACTGTATGTTTTGTTTGCCATGCCAGTCATGTAATTACCAACTTTCATCTCAAGTTGATGCATGGAATGTGCCCTGGTAGAACTCTTAGACTAAAATGTGTTCAAGCAGATTGTTGTGTGTTTGGTACATTTTCAGGCTTTAGGAAGAATTTGAACAGGGCACATTCCGGAGACTGTCAAATTTTGTTAAACACTAACTTGGATGCTAATACAGCCATTGATAATCAGCCAAGTAATACTGATTTTCCTTCAAATTTCTAGTTGTAACCATGTTTTTCCAATTTCTAACAAGAACACACTTGATATGTGTGCGTCTGCTATTGCACAACTGCAGGCTGCAGGTGTAGGTCAGACGACTGTAAATCGTTTCGTATCTTCCATGGAAGAAGCGGTTCAAGAGATACAGGGTCAAGCTGAAGCGACTGCTCATACATGCATTTCCACACATTAGGAATTTTATTTTATTGCCAGCCTGCAAATACTTTATTATAAAAGGGATTTTTTCAACCCCCCCCCCCCCGCACTCAAAACATCTTCCCACAACTACACTTCCATTCAAAAGCTTGCCTCAACTGGCAGCTTCATTAAGTAGTTTCCGGAAAACACCAGTGTCAACGTCAACAGTGAAGAGGCGATTCTGGGATGCTGGCCTTCAAAGGCAGAGTTGCAAAGAAAAAGCCATATCTCAGACTGGCCAATAAAATAAAAGATAAAGATGGGCAAAAGCACACAGACACTGGACAGAGGAACTCTGCCTAGAAGGCCAGCATCCCGGAGACGCCTCTTCACTGTTGATGTTGAGACTGGTGTTTTGCGGGTACTATTTAATGAAGCTGCAAGTTGAGGACTTGTACTTGTCCTCTTGCTCAGTTGTGCACCTGGGCCTTCCACTCCTCTTTATATTCTGTTTATAGCCAGTTTGGAATGTTCTGTGAAGGGAGTAGTACACAGCGTTGTACGAGATTTTCAGTTTCTTGGCAATTTCTCGCATGGAATAGCCTTCATTTCTCAGAACAAGAATAGACTGACACGTGTCGGAAGAAAAGTAATTGTTTCTGACCATTTTGAGCCTGTAAACGAACCCGCAAAAGCTGATGCATTTGTGGGATACTCAACTTATCTAAAGAAGGTCCGTTGTATTGCTTCTTTAATCAACCTGTTATGGCAAGGCGATCCCCTAGGGGAACTCCCCCCCCCCATTCAGCTGAAAAGGTGGCGCAGGGAATTCAAAGATATTCTTTAGTAATATTTAAATTTCACACATTAACAAGTCCAATACAGCAAATGAAAGAAAACATCTTGTTCATCTTGTCACGGTTTTCTATAGGTGAAAGAGAGTCAGACCAAAATGCGGCGTGTCTATTGCGATCCATGTTTAATAAAACTGAAGTAAACATGAATCAAATACAAAACAACAAACGTAACACGAAAACCGAAACAGCCTAATACTAGTGCAAACTAACACACGACAGACATAAGGACAATAAGGACAATCACCCACAAAACCCAACACCAAACAGGCTACCTAAATATGGTTCCCAATCAGAGACAATGACTAACACCTGCCTCTGATTGAGAACCATATCAGGCCAAACACAGAAACAGACAAACCAGACACACAACATAGAATGCCCACTCAGTTCACACCCTGACCAAACAAAACATATAATCATACAAAGCAAACTATGGTCAGGGTGTGACACATCCACCCATCATGTCCGATTTTTAAAAATGTTTTACAGTGAAAACACAACATAACACACGTTAGACCACCACCAAATAAAGAAAAAAAACTGCCATTTTTTCCCAGCCAAAGATAGTCACAAAAGCAGGATTAGATATAAAATGAATAACTAACCTTTTGAAAATCTTCATCAGATGACACTCATATGACATGTTACTCAATACATTTATGTTTTGTTCGATAATATGCATATTTATATCCACAAATCTCAGTTTACATTGACGCCATGTTCAGAAATGCCTCCAAAATATCCGGAGGAATTATAGAAAGCTACGCCAGATTACAGAAATACTCATCATAAGCTTTGATTAAAGATACATGGTCTACATATAACCTCTTGATACTCCCCATCCCGGATCCGGGATCGTGAATAAAGCCTCAGGCTCATTAGCATAACGCAACGTTAACGATTTCTGAAAATCGCAAATAAAATGAAAATAATGCGCCTGCTCTCAAGCTTAGCCTTTTCTTAACAACACTGTCATCTCAGATTTTCAAAATATGCTTTTGAACCATAGCAAATCACTAATTTGTGTAAGACTATTGCAAGCTAGCTTAGCATTTTGAGTAGCATTTAGCACGCAACATTTTCACATAAACCAGATAACCAAATAAATAAAATCATTTACCTTTGAAGAGCTTCGGATGTTTTCAATGAGGAGACTCTCAGTTACATAGCAAATGTTCAGTTTTTCCTGAAAGAATCTTTGTGTAGGAGAAATCGCTCCGTTTTGTACATCACATTTGGCTACCGAAACAAACCGAAAATTCAGTCACCAAAACGTCAAACTTTTTCCGAATTAACTCCATAATATCGACCGAAACATGGCAAACGTTGTTTAGAATCAATCCTCAAGGTGTTTTTTCACATATCTCTTCATTGATATGCAGTTTGTGGAAGCCTGCTTTCCCCTCAGAATCGCATGGAAAAATACCAGCAGCTGAAAAAGACGCACCAATTTCGACGGAGGACACCGGGCGGACACCTGGAAAATGTCGTCTCTTATGGTCAATCTTCCAATGATATGCCTACAAATACGTCACAATGCTGCAGACACCTTGGGGAAACGACAGAAAGGGCAGGCTTATTCCACTCGCATTCACAGCCATATAAGGAGACAATGGAAAACGGAGCCTCAAAAATCCTGCTGGTTTCCTTGTTGCCGTTTCATCTTGGTTTTGCCTGTAGCTCCCGTTCTAGGGCACCCACAGACAATATCTTTGCAGTTCTGGAAAATTCAGAGTGTTTTCTTTCCAAAGCTATCAATTATATGCATAGTCGAGCATCTTTTTGTGACAAAATATCTTGTTTAAAACAGGAACATTTTTCATCCAAAACTGAAATAGCGCCCCCAGAGTTTCAAGAGGATACAGATAAGAACCAGATACACTGGTTCTTAATGCAAACGCTGTGTCAGATTATTTTTAAACGTTACGAAAAACGCCTACCATGCAATAATCTGAGACAGCACTCAGACGTAAATATATTTCTCCGCCATGTTGGAGTCAACAGAAATACGAAATTACATCATAAATATTCCCTTACCTTTGATGATCTTTCATCAGAATGAGGTGCAAGGAGTCCTAGTTACACAATAAATCGTTGTTTTGTTCCATAATGTCCAATACTAGTGTCCAATTAGCTGCATTTGCTAGCACTTTCAGCTCACGTGCCCAAAAGCTGACGTTGGTCCAGGAGAACTCGGACGAAAACTTCAAAAATATATATTCCAGGTCGAATAAACTGGTCAAACTAAGTAGAGAATCAATCTTCAGGATGTTATTTTCATATATATCCAATAACGTTCCAACCGGAGCATACGTTTTCATCTGCGGCCAAATGGAGCGATGGTGACACCCACAGACAAACCCACAGACACGCCACAGGAAAATGGAATTCTGTCGGGACAGTGACTATTTCCCCTCCCATTCGGTCAAAGTTCACACCAGAAGCCCCATTCCACGTTCTACTGAATGAGGACATCTAGTGGAAGGCGTAGGATGTGATCAGATCCATATCTTATTTGGAAGTGGATATGCGATGACTTGAAATTAGACATGTATTCAGAATTTCACTTCCTGTTTGGAAGATTGCCTGCCCTATGAGTTCTGTTATACTCACAGACAAGTTTAGAAACTTCAGAGTGTTTTCTATCCAATAGTAATAATAATATGCATATATTAGCAATCTAGGACAGAGTAGGATGCAGTTCACTATGGGCACGCAATTCATCCAAAGTGAAAATACTGCCCCCTATCCCCAAGTTTTAATCAGACCAACAGTTTTCAGCTGTGCTAACATAATTGCAAAATGGTTTTCTAATGATCAATCAGCCTTTTAAAGTGCTAAACTTGCATTCGCTAACACAACGTGCCATTGGAACACAGGAGTGATGATAGCTGATAATAGGCAGTAAAGTTAGTAAAGTTAACCCTGTAATGAACACGATCGGAGACAGAGAGCTGGTTTCAAGCGCAGGGCGCTGGTGTTTATTGTAAAGGACCACAGGAGGAGGCAGGTAGCTGAGTCCAGGGGCAGGCAGAAGGTCATACACAGGGGGTCCACAAAGGCAACAGTACAGGCAGGGAAAAGGCTAGTAATGTCGTCTGGGAGATCAAGCAATAGTTTGATAACAGGAAATCTGATAGGCTAAAGTACAGGCAGGGAATAGGCAAAAGGCGTTGTGAGTGCGGCACGCGACCATGTTGCACCGTCTGGGCACCGCCATGGATCGCGTGCTGCAGGCGTTGGGAGAGAGGAGGAGGTCTTTCAGCGCCTCCACCAGCCCCACTACAGCAGGCTCCACTGTCCACCCCTCCTTCACCCGGTCCCAGCAGGACTCGGCTCGCGCTCCCGAGGGAGTATGATGGGACGGCTGCCGGATGCCAGGGGTTTCTACTCCAGCTAGAAAACTACCTGGCGACCGTCCACCCGGCTCCTTCGGGACGTGAGAGTGTATCCGCCCTCTCTGCCTCTCAGGCAACCCCCTGGAGTGGGCCAACGCCATATGGAGTGAAGGAGACGCGGCGTTGGACCATTACGCATAGTCCACCCACCAGTTTTCGACCACTCGCCAGTTTTCGACAACATGGTCGAGCGGCGGGTGAACGTTTGTTCCACCTGAGGCAGGGGATGAGGAGCATGCAGGATTTCGCTTTGTACTTTCGGAGCCAGGCCGCCAGTGCAGTCTGTGCGAGGACGTCCGTTGGGAGTTGGCCTGCCGAGACACCACCCTCACGTTGGACCAGCTGGTGGACCTGTCCATCCGGCTGGACAACCTGCTGGCTACCCACAGATGTCCGGATCGGGGACTGTAAGTTCCATCCCCCAGCACCTCCGTCCCAAAGCCCATGGAGCTGGGAGGTGCTGCGCTTAGGGCGACCGGAGGAGGGGCCATTCCCTGCACCATCTGTGGCCGCAGAGGGCACACTGCTGGTCGGTGCTGGTGGGGTTCCTCAGGGAGTCGAGGCAGCATGCAGGGCACTATCGTGTCACCCCAGGTGAGTCGGCACCAGGCTCACCCAGAGCCCCCTGTTGCTCACATGTATGTGTTTATTAAATTTCCTTAGGGTTTCCCCGCATTTCCAGCATACGGCGCTCGTGGATTCAGGTGGAGATTCAGGGAATTTTATTGACCGTTCATTTGCCCATAGTTTAGGGATCGCCCTTGTTCCTGTGGATATGCCCTTCCCTGTGCACGCCCTAGATAGTCGACCATTAGGGTCAGGGCTGATTAGGGAGGCCACCGCTCCACTAGACATGGTTACGCAGGAGGGTCACAAAGAGAGAATCAGTCTCTTCCTTATTGATTCTCCTGCGTTTCCCTGGGGCTGGGCCTACCCTGGTTGGCCTGTCATGACCCCAATATTTTGTGGCAACAGAGGGCTCTCAAGGGGTGGTCACGGAAGTGCTCAGGGAGGTGTGTAGGGGTTTCCATCAGTGCGACTACAGTGGAAAACCAGACCAGGTCTCCATCGTGTGCATCCCCTCAGAATATGCCGATTTAGCTCTCGCCTTCTGTAAGAAGAGGGCGACTCAATTACCACCCCACCGACGGGGGGATTGTGCGATAAATCTCCAGGTAGACGCAGCACTTCCCAGGAGTCACATGTATCCTCTGTCACATGAGGAGACGGCGGCTATGGAAATATATGTTTCCAAATACTTGGTGCAGGGATACATTTTGTGAAGAAGGATGGCGGTCTGCGCCTGTGTATTGACTATCAGGGTATCAATCAGATCACTGTGAGGTACAGCTACCCGCTGCCTCTCATCACCAGTGCGATCGAGTCAATGCAGGGGGCGCCCTTCTTCACAAAATTGGATCTCAAGAGGGCTTACAACCTGGTGCGTATACGGGAGGGGGACGAGTGGAAGACGGCATTTAGTACCACCTCAGGGCACTATGAGTACCTCGTCATGCCGTATGGGTTGATGAATGCTCCATCAATCTTCCAGGCCTTTGTTGACGAGATTTTCCGGGACCTGGACGGGCAGGGTGTAGTGCTGTATATCGACGACATTCTGATATACTCCGCTACGCCACCGAAGCTCCACCCCTGTGCCTTCTTTTCGAAGAAGCTCAGCCCGGCGGAGCAAAACTATGATGTGGGGGACCGGGAGCAAAACTATGATATGGGGGATTGTCTAGGCTCTGAAGGCGTGGAGACATTGGCTTGAGAAGGCGAGACACCCTTTTCTCATCTGGACTGACCACTGCAATCTGGAGTACATCCGGGCGGCAAGGAGACTGAACCCTCGCCAGGCAAGTTGGGCCATGTTTTTCACCCGTTTTGTGTTCACCCTCTCCTACTGACCAGGTTCCCAGAACGCTAAGGCAGATACACTGTCCCGGATGTATGACACAGAGGAGCGGTCCATGGATCACACTCCCATACTCCTGGCCTCTTGCCTGGTGGCACCGGTGGTGTGGGAGCTGGACGCGGACATCGAGCGGCGTTACGTATAGAGCCCCTCCAGTGTCCAGCTGGGCGTCTGTACATTCCATCTGCTGTTCGCGACCGGTTGATCTATTGGGCCCACACGTCACCCTCCTCTGGTCATCCTGGCATCAGTCGGATGGTGCGCTGTCTTAGTGGGAAGTACTGGTGGTCCACCTTGGCCAAGGACGTGAGGGTTTATGTTTCCTCCTGCTCGGAGTGCGCCCAATGCAAGGCTCCCAGGCCTGCCTAGAGTGAAGTTACAACCCCTACCCGTTCCACCACGGCCGTGGTCGCACCCGTCGGTAGACTTCCTGATGGATCTTCCTCCCTCACAGGGCAACACCACAATCCTGATCGTTGTGGATTGGTTCTCTAAGTCCTGCCATCTCCTCCCTTTGCCCGGTCTCCCTACGGACCTACAGACAGCGGAGGCCCTGTTCACTCACGTCTTCCGGCACTACGGGGTACCTGAGGATATAGTCTCTGATCGGGGTCCCCAGTTCACGTCCAGGGTCTGGAGGGCGTTCATGGAACGTCTGGGGGTCTCGGTCAGCCTCACCTCAGGTTTTCACCCCGAGAGTAATGGGCAGGTGGAGAGAGTAAATCAGGATGTGGATAGGTTTCTGAGGTAATATTGCCAGCACCGGCCGGGGGAGTGGGCAGCGTTCATTCCCTGGCAGAGATGGCCCACAACTCACTCCGCCACTCCTCCACTAACCTCTCCCCCTCCCAGTGCGTACTGGGGTATCAGCCGGTTCTGGCACCTTGGCATCAGAGCCAGATCGTACTGTCATGACTTCCGCCGAAGTCTGTCCCTCTCCTTGTTCGGGCGGCTTTCGGCAGTCGACGTCACCGGCCTTCTAGCCATCGCCGATCCACTTTTCATTTTCCATTTGTTTTGTCCTTGTCATACACACCTGGTTTCAATCCCCAAATTACTTGTTCATTATTTAACCCTCTGTTCCCCCATGGTTGTTTGTGAGTGATTGTTTGTTTGTATTACGGTACGTTATTGTGGGCTCGTTTTATTGTATTTTATTTGTGAATATTTGAGTAAATTACATTTATTACTCATATCTGCTGTCCTGCGCCTGACTCCTCTACACCAGCTACACACAGGCACTATTACAGTGATTGGGATCTTGAGAGTGAGCTGTGTTCAGGGGATCTGTGTTTGAGTGTGTAAGCTGGAAAGTGGGCTGGAAAGTGAAGTGCGTTCAAGGGATCTACGTGTTTGAGAGTGTGAGTTGGAAGCAGACGCTACATAAGAATCACATTCCAACGTAGTTAGTGACCAAGAAAACAACTATCAGAAAACTTGTTGGTAATATCGCTATCATACTACTAAATTTGTTCAACCATATCTGTTGCCACTGAATACCTCACATGACAGGCTGCTTGGAAATCACTTGTGTCAATCCCTCTGAATTGGTGTTTTGTCATTTCCTGTCATTCTGGAAATCAGGTGGGACTATATATGACCAACTGAGATCGATGACACTGGAGTCCCTCTCTTTTCTCCCTTTTTTTCTCAGAAAATGCGATTTGAATATTTAATTTTATTACGCCAAGTCGATAACCTACTGTAAGGATATTTTGAAGATAAATACACAACACAGAGGACTAAAGGTCAAGAGGACTAAAGGATGGACATCTACCTCTCAGCATAACATCTATGATTTGTCCTTTTTAAACTTTTCTCCCCCTGATTTGCTTTGTGGTCTGTGTTATTGAAGAGTAACATCAACTGCTAACAGTACTTAGAATCTGATCACGCTGAGTCTTCCCTTTATGTGTGCATTATTAACTCTTGAAACTCCCCATCCCGGATCCGGGATTGTGACTAAGCCTCAGGCTCATTAGCATAACGCAACGTTAACGATTTCTGAAAATCGCAAATAAAATTAAAATAATGCGTTTGCTCTCAAGCTTAGCCTTTTCTTAACAACACTGTCATCTCAGATTTTCAAAATATGCTTTTGAACCATAGAAATTGACTAATTTGTGTAAGAGTATGCAAAGCTAGCATAGCATTTTGTGTAGCATGTAGCACGCAACATTTTCACAAAAGCCAGATAACCAAATAAATAAAATCATTTACCTTTGAAGAGCTTCTGATGTTTTCAATGAGGAGACTCCCAGCCACATACCAAATGCGCAGTGTTTCCTGAAAGCGTCTGTGTGTAGGAGAAATCGTTCCGTTTTCTACATTGCGCCTGGCTACCGAAACGAACCGAAAATGCAGTCACCTACAACGTGAAACATTAACTACATAATATCGACCGAAACATGGCAAACGTTGTTTGGAATCAATCCTCAAGGTGTTTTTTCACATATCTCTTCATTGACATGCAGTTCGTGGAAGCTTGCTTCTCTCTCTGTGCCCCATGGAAAAATACTGGCAGGTGACTTTTGCGCACCAATTTCGGCGCAGGACACCGGGCGGACACGTTAAATGTGGTCTCTTATGGTCAATCTTCCAACGATCTGCCTACAAATACGTCACAATGCTGCAGACACCTTGGGGAAACGACAGAAAGAGCAGACTCATTCCTCTTGCGTTCACAGCCATATAAGGAGATCATGAAAGACAGAGCCTCAAAAATCCTTGTCATTTCCTGGATGCCAAGTCATCTTGGTTTTGCCTGAAGCTCACGTTAAAGGGCACGCACAGAGAAGATATTTGTATTTCTGGACACGTCAGAGTGTTTTCTTTCGAACAGTAGCAATTATATGCATAGTCGAGCATCTTTTTGTGACAAAATATCTTGTTTAAAACGGGAACGTTTTTCTTCCAAAAATGAAATAGCGCCACCATAAGTGTAAGAGGTTAACATACACTTGAGAGGAGCACAGTTTTCTAGTTAGTGTTTTCGTTTCCTTTAACTGCTTGGAAGTTTATTTCCTAGTCCTCAGTACATATGGCAAGGATCGCTTTTGAAGCACTAACTTGAAAAATTGCTGTGACAGTGGAAAGGCACACATTCATATTCAAACACTTACAGCATCAAGCAACCAGAGTTACATACATAAAGTACACGGACCCATAACTGTGTGTTATATCCACTTCCTCTGTTTTCACTATGGCCTTTTTGAACTGTCCTAGACCAAGTGACCACAGTTCAGCCTGAGAGCAATTCCACCCACTCACCTGCAATTCCTTCGTACAGACACCCTCACAACAACCAACATTGGAGCCTGTTCAATCCACTGGAGGTCAGACAGAGTCTGGTAAGCATCCAAGTCCAAGGCTCCGGTGGTGGAGGGAATACATGCAAAAACCATGGGTACCAGAGGTCCTAACATTTGAAGCAGCCATTAACATTTGAAGCAGCCATCATTGTCTGTCTAACCCGAGTTGTGACAAGAAATAGGAAATAGATAGCTTGTCTGATCAAGTTTCTGATGAGGAAAAAGTACCTGTAGGTCGTATTATCATGTTATTATTTTGAACATTCTACTTGGTACCATGTTTAGTGTAAAATGTGAGACTAAACCCCTTCATGTAAATCACCAGAAGCTCAGCCTCCTTGCTCACCCTTTCAATGACTATCCTTTGGCTTGCATCAGACTGTGACTGACAGCATACCAGAGACTCACTCATCTTTAGGTTCAGTTACCTCATTCCCACCTCTTCACAAACTCTCTGCCTCATCAAACCCACTCAGCATCACATCCTCTGGAGCAGAGCTGTCTACATGTCTGTACGTTAAAGATGGAAGCTATGCAGATACAGACTGTATCACCAATTCTATGTATCAACTCTTTGAATAGTCACAAAATGGTCTCATTAGAATATGTCGAAATAGTGACATTTAACTTTTGTAGTTATACTCCTTATATGTCACATGTCATATATCACACATGGTCAAATACGGAGACACATACAATTCAATCTAGCCTAGATTTAAGCTCAAGGTGGACACTCCTGTCACCCCTTTGGTATGCGATTGACTGAGAACCGGAGGCCCTTGCAGTGAGTGACAGTTCCCTGTCAGAGGAGGTTAGTCCAGCTGGTGGTTCATGTGAGGACCCTGCTGTTCTGTTTCCCCCTGACCTTTAGCAAACTGCCTCTCTCAGATAGCATCTCTCCTCCCAGCATCGGGAGTAGCCAGGACTGCAGGATGCAGGATGATACACTGTAGGATGATACACTGGCTCTGTTATTGACTAAGCCGTGTCACACCCTAATGACTAATACATGGCAAGTGAATGGATCCACGGTTCAAATCGATAGATTATCCTTACCGCCAAAGTTAATGTTGGGTCATGTACAGTTGTACAAAACCTGTGAGAGCATTAGCTGTAAACAGAGTGTATTTTAGGAAAACCATCTTCTTGACACATTGCACTTTGCAAAACAACATTAGCTTTCAATAAGTGTAGGAGCATTCAACATGTTTGGGTTATTCTTGTTGTTTTCAGGACATTGCTTTTTGTACCCTACACATACATTTTTTTGGATGCACTTTTGAATAAGTCCTCTTACTCCCACATAGCATTTAGGTGGATTTAGATGTGACAAACACTCTGCTAAATCAATGTCCTTAATTGATGCAGACCATGTCCATCTCTTTCAGTAATAATCCTTGTTGCCATGGCATCACCATGGCAATCCCCTGGAAGTTGCATTACCTGAAAGTTATTAACAGTGCCGTTTATAGAAGATGAGAGAAACTCGTCTTTTTATACTATACCTTCTCTAGTCACCACCCACCTGCAGACGCTGATAGACTTCTCAGGGGGAGTTTAACAATATTCCAAAGATTTATTTCAGATATGAGTGGCAGTAGTTTGGGGTCATTAATACCAGTAAAACGACGAGAAAAAGACCAACGCTATTTACTGCTGTGAAAAGCATTGATAGTCAGGCAATCTAGGAAATGTGCCAATAATTGTGCTAGTAGCTAAATAAATTATATCACACCCCTGAACTTTTTGTTTAACTAGGCAAGTCAGTTAAGAACAAATGTTTATTTTCAATGACAACCTAGGGACAGTGGGTTAACTGCCTTGTTCTGGGGCTGAACAAGAGCTTGAGGATTTGAACTTGCAACCGAATGGCTGCTAGTCCAATGCTCTAACCACTAGGCTACCCTGCCACACTTAGATTTAGCATTGTGTTAGATTTGTTAAAGTAGAGCCCTGCATCTTTCAGGTTCGCTAATGTGTGCTTGCACGAAGGCATGTCCACATTTGTGATACTGTGTACAGTATGGGATCTATTTTCATATGGCGTTAAGGCTGTGCTAGTGTCAAACGTTTAGTTTGCAATTTCATCATGTAAAAACAGTCGCACTGGCATTTTCCAGCCCTAACGCCAGGTTCTGCAATTTACCTGTCTTACATCAGCTCGCTTGTTCTCAGATGGGCAGGGTGGAAATATTTGAGGTGCGTTCTTAAAAACATGATCCAAAGTGCTAATTTCAGGCAGCGCTTATAGTGAAATTTAAGACCAACCAAAAGCTAGTTTTAGCAGTAATGCAGCTGGTTATGGATTGTTTTTTATTTTTACCTTTATTTAACCAGGCAAGTCAGTTAAGAACAAATTCTTATTTTCAATGACAACCTGGGAACAGTGGAACAGTGGGTTAACTGCCTGTTCAGGGGCAGAACGACAGATTTTGTACCTTGTCAGCTCAACCTTGCGGTTGCTAGTCCATAGCTCTAACCACTAGGCTACACTGCCGCCCGAATGAATTCTGACGGTGGAAACGCAGTGTATCCCGCAGTGACACACACTACCCATACGTGCATGGAACAAGAGTAGCCTAATGTGATTTTGGTGCCTGTACACGTAAAAACTTTTTTCTTAAACGTCCCATTTTATTTGTTTCAAATAATTATGATAGTGATAGTAAAAATAGCTCAAATATTTCCCACACACCTCTGAACTTATAGAGCTACTGCCTGCAAAATAAAGCCTTATCTGTTCTGTATCTTTCAGTTTCGATGTGTGTATAGTATCCACATTATGAAGTTCTCTTAGTTGTCAGACAAAACTAATTTAGTCTGACAACCGAGGGACTTCCTAATATGGATGCCGTGTGTTGCGTGTTGGATACTTTGACTATGTGTGCTGTGTTGTGTAAATGGCTGTTCCAGCCCATGGCCCAACAGAAGGAGACTTCACTGAACACAGCTGGGGCACTGACATAATCATCTAATTGCTCAGTGGCCGGGTTGTGTTTATTGTTCTGTGTACTTTGCTTTCAACTTCATTATTATTATTATTTTTAACCTTTATTTAACTCGGCAAGTCAGTTAAGAACAAATTCTTATTTACAATGACGGCCTACCCTGACCAAACCTTCCTCTAACCCGGAACGATGCTGGGCCAATTGTGCGCCACCCTATGTGACTCATTGTTCTTGTTCTGTATTCAGGCTTCCCTGCTGTTCATTGTTCAAGTATTATATCTAGCCTTTGTTCTGTATTTTATGTAGGTACTGTACATTAGGTACCTACTGTATATTGCTATTTCCTGTGTTCATTGATCTATGTTCTATGCACGTTCGTCATAACGAGGAGACCAAGGCGCAGCGTGATAAGCATACATTCTTCTTTAAGTCAGGGTGCTGAAAAATCGGAATAATAAAATAAAAAAATATTTTTGGAAAAACGTTTATTTTCACAAAAGTAGTGCACTGTACTCGTCGTTCCACAAGAGGGGCTTCATATAGCCTATAACAGTGGGTGGCACACCTTTTTTTATATGGCAATTTACAATTGATCCAACAATTTGTGATTTTCGTATAAGCATTGTAGGCTACTCAACTGTGCACAAAAAAAATGTATAACTGCCCACAAACTGCATAGCCTAATTCTAGCTGGCTAGTAGAGAGACACTGTCCATTCAGTAACACGCCATGGAGCTCCATGTCTACCTGTTCCCGAGTAGTTTCTGAATCAAGGGTACGGCCTTAATCTAAAAAAATTTTCTTTAGTATTTCATGATTTTCTTCATTCCATAGTTTGTTTGTCTCTACGCGTCCTTGTCGGCTGTAGGCCTAAGCAATCATTTGATTTATGTGTTTTATTTCAATGCATGTGTAGGATTTATCTGGCATAGTTTGCATTCACTGTCAGCGATTTTATGCTCTGGTTACTTTCACATTGATGTTTGTCACGTTCGTTATAACGAGGAGACCAAGGCGCAGCGTGATAAGCATGCATTCTTCTTTCATTAAAGAAGAACAATAAACAAACTAACAAAACAACACAACCGTGAAACCATATAACACAAGTGCTGACAGGCAAGTACACATAGACAATAACCCACAAAACCAAAATGGAAAATTGCAACCTAAATAGGATCCCCAATCAGAGACAACGATAAACAGCTGCCTCTGATTGGGACCCAATTCAGTCCCCCACAGACCTACATTTACCTAGACAAACCAAAATTACACCACAATTATGTACTTTTTACTCCATACATTTTCCCTGACACCAAAAAGTAGCATACCCTTTACATTTTGAATGCTTAGCAGGACAGGAAAAGTATCTAATTCACATGCTTACAATATCAAGAGAACTGGTCATCCATACTGTCTCTGATCCAGCGGACTCAATAAAGACATGCTTTGTTTTTAAACCATGTCTGAGTGTTGGAGCGTGCCCCTTGCTATACGTAAATAAAAAAATGGAAAAAACACTATTTTAGCCTACTTGTGCAACATGAAATAGATACATAATAAACGCTAACAAGACCGACTTCAAATACCAACATTGTCACGCCCTGACCTTAATTATCTTTGTTTTCTTTATTATTTTCTTTAGGAATGTAGTGAGTAAAAGTAAAAGTTGTCAAAAATATAAATAGTAAAGTAAAGAACAGAACAGATACCCCCAAAAAACTACTTGAGTAGTACTTTCAAGTATTTTTACTCAAGTACTTTACACCAATGTTCGGCATAAAGTTTCCTACAGATTTCCTCTATTTAAAGTAATGTCAGGGGCAGACTGGTACAATTATTCGGCCCTGGCATTTTATCCACACGAGCCCACATCACTGTGCTTGCCACCAACTCACCATCAGACCCAAATCATGAGTAATCATCGTATAAAGTATTTCATAGTACTTTATTAAGAAGTGTAATGAATAGACTACT
Source organism: Oncorhynchus masou masou (assembly GCF_036934945.1). Lineage (NCBI taxonomy): Eukaryota > Metazoa > Chordata > Actinopteri > Salmoniformes > Salmonidae > Oncorhynchus > Oncorhynchus masou. The sequence continues at coordinate 36,362,317 of NC_088214.1, read as the reverse complement.
GAGGTATTCAAGAAATATGTATGACTAAAGTTATTTCGTACAACCTAATCCAATGATTGTCATGAATTTTGCTATGTTTTACTGTCAAAATAGGACTCCAGAATTTCCATATTTTTATTTTGTTCAGTTGATTTGAATTGTATACATCTTTTTGTGCACCAACTATCATCGGATAATTACTTTGGGGTTCAACACCTGAGGAAGTGTAAACTACGAACACATTAATTAGATCACTAACTCGTAACACAATTTCCACTGCTAGTAACGGTAAATTGAATGTCCTTAAAGGAATGGCAGTTGGAAGATACTACCCATGAGACCTATAGGCCTATGCCCTTGCAATGGCCAGTGCGCATTTCGAGCTCGCGCCACTCCATATCTCAAAGCCACATCAAATATCTTGGTATTAAAATAGTTGCTATTGACCTGAATATTGACAGTTGAGGAATAAAAATGATACCTACAGAAAGCTGAGATCCTCCTCACTTCGACAGGGACAAGGGGATGAACCTTCCAAAGCAGTGTTTTCCCATAATTGCATTTTGAAATGTTATACGATCTGAATTAAATGGTTTCGCCATCGCATGGGGAGAGAGGAGAGTGGTTCGCTCATATAGCAGCAGGCCACAGCAAAACAGGCTCAGGGGCAGGATCCCACTTTCATTACAGGAATCATGAGGATAATACACTTTCCTGTTTGACCAAAACATGGGTTTAGCCACCCTACATTGAGGTGACAATGTAGAACGGGCAGCAGGTAATCTAGTGGTTAAGAGCATTGGACAAGGAACCAAAACGTCGCTGGTTCGAATCCCCGAGCTGGCAAGCTGGATAAATCTGTTCTGCCTTTGAGCAAGGCAGTTATCCCCAGGCAGCTTGATTAAGGAAGCCCCCTGCACCTCTCTGATTCAGTGGGGTTGGGTTAGATGAGGAAGATGCATTTTGGTTGAATGCATTCAGTTGTGCAACTGACTAGGTATCCCTCTTTCTATGTTTATAGTCACCCTTTTAGTTTTTTTACGATCCACGATCTTGTCTGCCTAACTGATAACAGAATCGGAGCAGGTCTCTAGGCTGATGCTGCATTTGACTTTAAATGTGAGCTTGCGTGACCTCAACTCAGCCTAGCCCATCATGGTAGGGGGTCATTATAGATTAGCGTAACAGAGAAATTGAGCAAAAATCTCAAAACAAAAATCCTAATTAACAGGCCCATGAACCTCTGGCCATGTCATCGTTTTCGTTTTTTCATTTTATATATATATATATATATATATTTTTTTTTTTTTTAGACCAGCCCACCCAACAGAAAAATTGTCCGGTCCATCTGGCATTTGCCAGAATTGCCAGTGGCCAATCCTACTCTGAGTAATGTTCTCAAATTGTTCCAAGAACGTTAAGATAAATTTCAGTACATAATGTTTGTAGAGGTTTCCTCGTGGTTCTATTCAAAGTCATGCCCTCAGAACACTAAAAAAATGTTCTAAAAAACCCCACAAGAAAACATTAGTAATGTTCAAAGGACGTTCTAAGAATGTTATTTTAAAACGTACACATTCTGTTCTCAGTGTCAACAAAACTCTCTCTATCTTGTTAAGTGTGTTCAGGTGTGTTGGCCTCACCTAATCTTAATGAGGGCTTGTTTCCTTTGAAATAAGGTCTGTTTGAATAGACTAAAATGAACAGCTTTGTATGAGTTTTAAAAAACGTGGCATGCTACAGTAGTTCCATCCTAGTGGCGCAGTGGACTAATTCCATGGACAGAGAACAGATTATAGATTTGACTCTTACTGATGCCATGCCACATTAAGAAAATAATGTGTTTGCATGATTAATGTCTAAACAAATGAATTTGTATCTGTGCTTGAAATTAAAAACAGTTAAACTAAGTGTGCATTGTTATTGAAACATGTTCCCTGCAAACATTCAGGGAACCATTATGAAATGTTCTCAGAACCTCCCTGCAAACAAAACATTTAAGCTTGCACTATGTAGAAATCACTCCACCATATCCTGGTTGCAAAAATGTAACAGTTCCCCTAATTTCAGTTTATGTGACAAAACATGCTAGTATAGTGTAGTAGGGAATCATTGTACCATCTAAATCACAGAAATATATATTTTCCATGACCAAAAATATTGTATTTTTAGATGTTTGAAGCTGGTGTACAAACCCGAAAGCAAAAGATGCAAAAATGAAATTTAAGAAGGGAAACATTGAAATAGCTCACATAGAACAGATCTACCGTTTATTAGACTTACTTTCAATAAGAATGGCAAAGCTATAACTCACATCTCTATCTGAATTTGGTCAGATAGCCCAAAAAGTCACATATTGCAGCTTTAACATTCCGAGAACAGGTGACATTTTCACTTCCGTTCTATATATTTTTTTTAAACGTTCAGTTTCACCAGTTAGGAAACTTGTGGCTTCATTCCCAGAACCAATGGGAAACCAAAAACCTACGTTTCAACAACTTCCAAGGAACCAAATGTGCTAGCAGCTGGGTTGTGCATACTGTTCTCAGTGATCTCTGGTCCTGTACTGTCTCTCTCTCTAGCCAGGTCATCTTATTAGTTACAATGACTAAGCCTGCTGTTAAAACAATATTGCCGTGGAAACACTAAAATATATATTTTTTAAACACCAACTGAGCCACTGTGAACTTGGTGAACTCCCTTAGATTGTTTGGCTTTTTATGACCTCCATATTAGGAAGTTGTCAGTTGTCAGGCAAAACTCCCTAAGTGGACTCAAAATCGATTTGGGTGTATTATATTGATTACTAACTAAAATATACTATGTTATTTGCTAATTAATTGTAACATTTCTGCTTTCCCAAGGTAAATCAGGAAAAGAGCAGGATGATTTTTCTGAGTGGGTACTTTTTTTGTTATTGCAATGCCCCCACCTATTGGATAAAAGCTGTTAGTACACCTTTGATTTGATTTGATTTGCATTAGGTAGGACAGTTGTGCAGCTCCACATGCAAATAAACAAACATTGTGCCTTAAATGGCGCAGGTCTCCAATACCCAATATCATGGCTAGAAACTCAATATTTTGCTATATTATGATATTCCTTTAAAAGGTGATTTACCTCTCAGGAAGTGTTTTTGAAATCATGTGGTTGCATTGCATTGTGAAATGTTTCAGCAGCTTTAATGACTAACGATACTATAGTTGTTTTGAAAATCAAATCAAATTGAAATCAAACAATCCGTAGTCTTTTTTTATTTACTGCAGAGAAAGAAGGGTGAGGTAAGACGCCACAATATGAGCAGTATAAGCTAATGAACCCTGTGCTTTTTTAAAATCAGTTTCATCATCACCTCTTTATCCTCTTTGGATTTTCTTTCACCGACCTTTTTTTTCAGGTCAAAGCTGACAGCAGCTCAATACTTTACAGGAATAGTAGAGGAGAGGAGATCCATAAGGTTGAAATGCACCATCAAATTCAAATAAATGTAACATGACATACGATAGACATAAATCCTCTACACAGATTAAAAGGTTTGTATACACGATTCATGCTTCTTTTAATGTTGTATGCATATATTTATTTGGACATTTTCTGGAGAAAAAAAATGGATACATCACTGAGGGTGTGAGAGCCTACTCCTCAATGCTGAGTTCCAATTGTATTATCCCATAATGTGAACAAGCCCTCCGTGGATTTAGGACAGTGATTATAACACCAGTAGAGAAATCCACTTTCACCAAAAAAATAAGGAAGAGAATCCTTTAAAAAAAATGTTTTAAATGTACTCCAAAGGGACTATAAACCTATTGGGTGAATGAGTGACTCTAATGAGAGAGAAATTAGAGGCTTTTGTCAGACGGCTGACTTTCCCCATCTCCAGCTGTCTTAGGCCTCTCCATCCAGCACCGGCAGATACGGCACAGGACTGGCTTCCTCTCACAAAGGAACGGGGCTCACATGTGCCCCGCCAAAACAGCTCCAGGAAAACAGCTCTAATCTACTCCTAATTGGAACATTTTAAGAGGTATGAAGTGAACTCCAAGACTTTTGCTACACGATCCCTGAAATATCATTTGAAGCACAGTAAGTATAAGGCTGCGTTTACACAGGCAGACAATTCTGATTTTTTTGCCCCACATTTTTGAGTACTACTTCCATTTCGATTGCCGTAAATACAATAATTGATCATCAATCGTTTGGTACAGAGGCCATACTTATCCTATATGACATTACCGATTCATCTGAGATCCAGTGTCCGTCCACCCAGTATTTCTGTAAATGCTGCAGACTGATCCTTGATCATTGGTCAGATTATGTTGTGTCTCTATTCTGTGATTCATCCAAAAGGTGTCACTGTTGTTCTGGGAGTTTATTGGTGCGTCTGCATGTCATGCCATAAGGGAAACCCTTTGTGTAACATGGTCAAAATAATCCACTTGATAGTTTTGGCTTAATATATAATTTCCATAATGTACTGAAATAATTAGAGCATGGTTCTATTGGCAAATGAATTATGTGTTTCATATGATCCCATGTTTTTCCTATACACCTATATTTTTAAGCATTTCCAATGGCGTATTTAGGGTAAGGTACAGTAAGGTCAAAACATGTATGCAACACCTATCTCTGCCAGGTATAATCAAAATGGTAATGTCTCCACCTTGCCCTCTAATAGACCAGGTAGAGCTTTTGCTTCTCCCTATCTAATCCTTCCTGATCTACTGTGGTGCGTAGAGAGTAGGGGATAGGGCATAGGGGCTATGGTTTGGTGTGTGGTGTGTGCTGCAGCCATTGATTGCTTTCATTGTCACTGTCAAATTGTCTCTAACCTTTTAGACAAGCTATAGGGAAGTGAGTTGGGCCTTGCCCTCCCCTCAGACTGGGTGACATCAGGGCATTTTGACAAAGGTCAGCCCTGGCACTGGTGGGATATCAGCCTGCTGTGGCAACAGACACAGAAAAGGTCAAGTAAACCAGACCCTATTCATCCAACTAACTTCATAATGGAATTTTCTCTTTATCAGATTATATAAGATTCATTCAAACCCGATTAATTTCAAATCTGAAACGTATTCCCAGATAAAAGCATGTATACATGAAAACAGAAATCTGAAACCACAAAAAAATGGAATTACACAGAGATAAAGAAATCAAAAATTCTAACATGACAATCGTTTGTACATTGATTAAAGATCGACTTTGATGGCATTGGCACAATGTATAAATGGCATTGCATAAAAGCAGGAGAACAAAACCCTGGGTCTAATACGTTTAGAGATGATGGAAGTCAGCCTGCTAGCTAGACAACATGGAGACACAACTTTATACCAAACACATGCAGGGAGACAGAAAACCCCATATCCCCATGAAGATAAATGCCTTCTTAGCTGCTCTCCAGCATTTGCCAGTAGTGAGAAGGAAGGCCATGCATCCTGTCCTGAATTGGGGGCTGGTGATGCTGATGTGGCTGTCCCAGACCTCCATCAATGCAAGCTGGTAATCAGATCATGGCTAACGCTATCGCTATCCTAGCCACCCACTCATCATGGTTAACGCTATAGCTATCACTAACCTAGCCGCCCACTCAACAGCAGGTTCCATAGATCAGCCCTCCCTAATGTCACATCCTATCTCTCTGACAGTGGATACATTAGTGTCATTGGTCAGGCTGGCTGCTGTGAAGGCTCCTCAAGATACCCTGTCTGGATAGAATGGTATTGTACACTCCTAGGGACAAATCGAAATTTATTGGGGTTGAGGTTCTGGTCCAACTCAAGGTGTCATAATAAAAGATGCACCCCCCTCCCTGACATTAAAAATATTTCCACATCACCCTCTCCTTGTACAGTAAAATAAATTGAACACCCTACCCCTTCACCGAATGAAATAAAAAGAATGTTAATGGCCACAAATAACAATAACTGTAGCAACCCTTTGTTTATAGACATGGATATCGACTTTGCCACTTCAGCATGCTTTTGTAGCACAGTCGAGGCCACGCGGGGCTACAAGCCAGAATGTTGGGGGTTTGCTGACCACCATAGATGAGCTCACCCTCCTTGCCTGTTTCTTTAGACTACCATCAGAGCTGGCTGCAGAAAATGATCAGCAAGGGGGAAATCAGATTTTCAAAATTTGTCTGCCATATTTATAATTATATCCATTTTCCAGCAACAGGTTTCTGTGCCAATGCACATCACAACCAATAAACAAAGCATACCTACTTCGGGCACTTCAGTACCATGGTTTGCGTTTAACACCACAAAAAATAAACTATGTCAATCTCTTTGAACAGAAAATAATACATCCCTCCCTTCTTCGTAAGCTTAACCAATACAGAAGGCTTGGCTTGACAATCTCCGAGGGTCATTAAACGTTTTGATGTTTTGTAACAGGTGTCTCTTTCCATTCATCAATTGACCACTGCACAGTTTGAATTGATTGATAGATTTTAATTGTCAGTAAAAAAAAAATAGTCGGAAAGTATTTAGACCCCTTGACCTTTTCCACATATTGTTAAGTTACAGCCCTTTTCTAAAATGGATTATAAAAAAAAACAATTCCTCATCCATCTAAACACACTACCACAAAATGGCAAAGAGAAAATGACAAAGCAATCATTTATTTGCAAATGTATAATTAAAAAAAATATATATATATTTGCATAAATATTCAGACCCTTTCCTATGAGGCTCGAAATTGAGCTCAGGCGCATCCTGTTTCCATTGATCATCCTTGAGAATTTTCTACAACTTGATTGTTGATTGGAGTCCACCTGTGGTAAATTCAATTGATTGGACATGATTTGGAAAGGCACTCACCTGTCTATATAAGGTTCCACAGTTGAGAGTGCATGTCAGAGCAAAAATCAAGCCATGAGGTCGAAGAAATTGTCCGTAGAGCTCCGAAACAGGATTGTGTCAAGACACAGATCTGGGGAAGGGTACCAACATTTTTTCATAGCATTGAAGGTCCTCAAGAACATTGTGGTCTCCATCATTCTTAAATGAAAAAGGTTTGGAACCAACAAGACTCTTCCAAGAGCTGGCCGCCCGGCCAAACTGAGCAATCGGGGGAGAAGGGCCTAGGTCAAGGAGGCGACAGAGCTCCAGAGATCTTTTGTGGCGATGGGAGAACCTTCCAGAAAGACAACCATCTCTTCAGCACTCCACCAATCAGGCCTTTAGGGTAGAGTGGCCAGACGGAAGCCACTTCTCAGTAAAAGTACATGACAGCCCGCTTGGAGTTTGCCAAACGGCACCTAAAACCAAGATTGAACTCTTTGGTCTGAATGCCAAGTGTCACGTCTGAAGGAAACCTGGCACCATCACTATGGTGAAGCATGGTGGTGGCAGCATCATGCTGTGGGAATGTTTTTCAGTGGTAGGGACTGGGAGACTAGTCAGGATCGAGGGAAAGATGAAAACCTGCTCCAGTGCACTCAGGACCTCAGACTGGGGCGAAGGTTCACCTTCCAGGAGGACAACGACCATAGCACACAGCCAAGACAACGCAAATATTTTAAAAAGTGACTGGGATTGAACAACAAAGTTAGGAAATTTATTTCCATTTTGGTCCCTACTTTTTTTTTACATAAATACATATACACTTGCATACTGTGCATTTCAGAAAGTATTCAGACCCCTTGACTTATTCCACATTTTTGAACTAACGCTTATGGAATCATGTGGGAATCGAAAAAAAGTGTTGAACAAATCTATATATATTTTATATTTGAGATTCTTCAAAGTAGCCACACTTTGCCTTAATGACAGCTTTGCACACTCTTGGCATTCTCTCAACCAGTTTCACAAGGAAAGCTTTTTCACAAGGAAAGTCTTGAAGGAGTTCTCACATATGCTGAGCACTTGTTCGCTGCTTTTCCTTCACCTTGCTGTCCAACTCATCCCAAACCATCTCAATTGGGTTGAGGTCGGGTGATTGTGGAGGCCAGGTCATCTGATGCAGCACTCCATCACTCTCCTTCTTGGTCAAATAGCCCTTACACAGCCTGGAGGTGTGTTTTGGGTTATTGTCCTGTTGAACAACAAATGATAGTCCCACTAAGCGCAAACCAAATGGGATGGCATATCGCTGCAGAATACTGTGGTAGCCATATTGGTTAAGTGTGCCTTGAATTCTAAGGAAATCACCAACAGTGTCACCAGCAAAGCACCCCCACACCATCACACTTCCTCCTCCATGACTCACGTTGGGAACCTCACATGTGGAGATCATCCATTCACCTACTCTGCATCTCACAAAGACATGGAGTTTGGAACCAAAATACTAAAATTTGGACTCATCAGACCAAAGGACAGATTTCCACCGGTCTAATGTCCATTGCTCGTGTTTCTTGGCCCAAGCATGTCTCTTCTTCTTATTGGTGTCCTTTAGTAGTGGTTTCTTTAAAGTAATTTGACCATGAAGGCCTGATTCATGCAGTCTCCTTTGAACAGTTGATGTTGAGATGTGTCTGTTACTTGAACTCTGTGAAGCATATATTTTGGCTGCAAATCTGAGGTGCAGTTAACTGTAATGAACTTATCCTGCAGCAAAGGAGTCTTCCTTTCCTGTGGCAGTCCTCATGTGAGCAAGTAACATCATAGCGCTTGATGGTTTTTGCCACTCCACTTGAAGAATCTTTCAAAGTTCTTGCCATTTTCCAGATTGACTGACCTTCATATCTTAAAGTAATGATGGTCTGTTGTTTCTCTTTGCTTATTTGAGATGTTCTTGCCATAATATGGACTTGGTCTTTTACCAAATAGGGATATCTTCTGTATACCACCCCTACATTGTCACAACACAACTGATTGACTCAAACGCATTAAGAAGGAAAGAAATTACGCAAATTAACTTTTAACAAGGCATGCCTGTTAATTGAAATGCATTCCAGGTGACTACCTCATGAAGCTGTTTGAGAGAATGCCAAGTGTGCAAAAATGTCATCAAGGCAAAGGGTGGCTACTTTGAAGAATCTCAAATATAAAATACATTTGAACACTTTTTTGGTTACTACATGATTCCTTATGTGTTTTTTAAAAATAGTTTTGATGTCTTCACTATTATTCTACAATGTAGAAAATAGTAAAAATAAAGAAAAACCGTTGAATTAGTAGCTGTTCTTAAACTTTTGGTCATGTCAAAAAAAACAAACACACAACCCTCCCCAAAGCGACACATTTTTTTGGACAACCCTCCCCCTTAATTTGGACCACCCCTCCCCCACAGTCAATTTGGATCCCTTTAGAAAAAAGGGGTTCCAAATAGGTTCTGCAACTGTCCCCATAGGAGAACCCTTTTTGGTTCCAGGTAGAACTTCATCTGGAACCAAAACAGTTATACCTGGAACCAAAAGGGATCCTTCAAAGGGTTATCCTATGGGGACAGTCGAATAACCCTTTTTGGTTCTAGATAGCACCTTTATTCCAAGAGAGTAAGAGGAGAAAGGCTTGGTCAGAGTAAGGATGTGAATTGATGGCTAATGCTATTAGCGATTATGTCAAAGAGCAACTGCCCCTAAAAACCAACTTCTCATTTAGAAAACAATATATGTGGCATCGATATGAGTCAAAAAATATATATATATATTCTATGGTCAAAATTGACTACAAAGTGTAAATAGGATTTATTTTGTCATAATATCAATCTCATCCAAAACTGAGTTTTGTGAGGCTTGTTGTCATGACTGCATTACAATTGTAAGTGAAGGTTGGGTTTGTTTCAATTCTGTCAACATGCCCATAGCTGGCAGCATACAAGTAATCCTCAGTTTGGAGTGCAGCTGCACACGACCCAATCGTAATGCTGTGGTAAATTCGGTTTGGATATCCTTATGGGGCTAGTAAGGGACCATAGGTATATTACACAATGTACATGGGGCAATGTGTACAAATTTAAATGACATAACCTCAAACCAACTATAAATTGTAGAAATTCATATACAAATATTGAAAGCATTTAATGAGAAAACTAAAAGGTGTAGAACATGAAAATATTTATATTGTCTCATTTATTGACACTCTAACTAGCCCCAGAGATAGGGTATCCAAAGCCAAACCAACTTTGCCACAGTCGCACACCAGACAGCTGAAGCTAATTGGCTAAATAGTTTGGCTTACTCTTCCCACCTGCGGACACACACAAGACACCAACATCAAACCCCACCCTGAAACCAACTCACACTTGAATTCAGTCATGACCGATAGCGTTTCTTAATTAACCAAATCTAAAACGAGGCCAAATCAGGAAGTGTGGTCACCCTATAAGGATTCCCAAAATGAATGTAGCTCGATGTCCATTAAATGGTGATGGTCGGTGCGGGTGTACAATATTGTTGTAGTCTGTATTAGAATAGCCAATGCACCGGAGATAACCTTATTCACCCAGTTGATAGAGTTGCAGCCTGTTGGACTGTAACTGTGCTACCAATGAGCCCATACCAGTGTTTGGAAGAAGATAGTCTCTTGAAAAATGCTTTGCTCCTAAGTAGAGATTAAGGTGGATATAAACATTCTATCTCTGTAGCAAGAGGCCAGGAAGTTTCTTAGGCTTTGGTAGATACGTGTACCCAAGATTGGACTGTATGGACTTCAAAGGTGCCCTTGCGTATGATGTAAGTCAGGGCACACACACACTCAATGAAAAATCCACCAGCAAGGTCACACATGCACAGACGCAGGCACACACACAGGCGTGCATGTACAAATGCACATATACAGGCATGCACACGCACATGTGCACACGCACACGTACGCACACACACACATACACATGCACATACACATACACCCTAACAGTCTGTACTGTAATGGTGGGTGTCGCCACTCTTTTATCCCCCTGTGTTCTCTGTATCTCTTCCTCTGTTCTCTGACTGTCTTTTCCTCAGATCTCTCGTTTCACTTTATCTCAGCACATTCTCATAATCCTCTCTGTTCCTCCAGTCTCTCTCTCTCTCTCCAGTCTCTTTCTCTCTCTCTCATTCTCACTCTCTCTCACACGCTCTTGCTCTATCTTCCTCTCTCTCTCTTACTTTCTCTCGCTCTCCCACTCACTCTCTCCCTCCCTCCACTGGAGTCACACAAAGACCAACTCTCATTTACTACAGTGAGAATATGTTGCACTACACTGGTGTTACAGTGATCAGTGGGGGTTTCCGATGGCTCCCAGAAGAAAGGGTCAAGTGAAATACAATTTAGAAGTTGTAAAACAATTTAGAAACACACGCACACACCCACAGTAACACACACACACATACAGAAACACTGGTGAACTCTCTGACACCGTGCTGATGGGAAGGCAAGCTGGACGTGACATCTCAGTAGAGGTAGTTGTCAGCCATGTGCCACACTGATTTCCCCAGCATCTGAAACAGAGGATATTGCACCTGTATTATTGTAAACAAGCACGGATGTCGTTCCAATAACGAGGCTCCATCACTGGAGAGAGTGGATCAAAAAAAAAGAGAGAACACATAATGGAAGTCAGAGGCAAGCTCAAAAACAAAATAGAGGGGTAGAGAGTGATTGAGTCCGAAACAGACAGAGGGACTGAGAGGGGAGGTGGGAAGGGTAGAGGATAGAGACAGAAACAGACAGAGAGACTGAGAGGGCGTGACTGAGGGAAGACACACACAAGACACACACAATCTCAATCTCCCCACACAAGAAAGACACACAAACACAGACACACAGAGAGACATACAGTATTTTACTATACTGTACAATACACATACATACTGCGAGATAGACAGACTTAAAGAGAAAGAGAGATGTGTTTTTCCAAACTGGGAGCAGCTACTCGTCTGTACAGAGGAGACTGAGCCTATTTAAATCATTCGGCTTATGGCAGCTTCACCGAGCATACTCTCCCATTCTCCCCATAATTTTCTGACCTAATGCCAAATCTCTCACTCAATGCATTTAGCTAGTTGTTGTTTATGCTGCTAAGGCTGACCATGTTAACGTTTTTAGCAATTGTATGTGACATGCTGAAAGGCATTCACACAGACAGATGTATGCATATACACATATTCACTCACATACTTGTCACATACACAAATGTTGTAAAACAACTCACACATTCCACTATGAACAGAATAGGTATGATGTGAACACGCTGCTGTAACCCTTCATTTCCTAATTCAACCCTAGTCAAGACCCCCCATGCAGCGAGGATGCTCTATCCTCCACATCACCTCTGCATGCATCCTCCACTGCATAGGAGAGTATCAGTATCAGCCTGACCACTATGACCTCGCATAGCCACGTATATTATGGGGAAGTGGGGGTGAACAAGGGTGTGTGTGTGTGTGTGTGTGTGTGTGTGTGTGTGTGTGTGTGTGTGTGTGTGTGTGTGTGTGTGTGTGTGTGTGTGTGTGTGTGTGTGTGTGTGTGTGTGTGTGTGTGTGCGTGCGTGCGTGTATGTGTGCCTGTGTGTGCCTGTGTGCGAGAGAGTCTGGGTGGGTGGGTGGGCAGGCTGCTATAGATCCCAGTGATGACGGCCTGCAGTAACCTAAGGCTTTAATGAGCCCATTGTGAAGGAGCAGTGATTTGGCCCTGTTTCAGGGCTCTTCTGCTCGCCCTCGCCTCTCTGATATTGATTTAGACTTCTCATTATCATGCACTGTTAGAACAGGATGCCCATTTGCACCGGTTTAGCTAATCAGAGATGCTACGCAGAGTGCTGCTCTGCTGTTCTGTTTTCAGTGCCACCGATGACCAGCTGGTCCAGGGGCGTCATGCACCCGTTATTTTAGAGGGGTCACGAAGTACGGGAGGATGGAGTGGGGGGGGGTGGAAGAGAACTTTAAAAAAATCTAAAACCTGAAACAGCTTATTCTTGCAATCTAGAGCCATAATCATTATGCCTAATGTATGTAAAAAACATATAAGTCTATTTTTCTGCACGGGTTTCATAAGCATACCTCTTTACCTGTTGAATTGTCATTCTGACTGTTGTATATCACACATCACAATATACTACACTAACATGCCCAGGATATTACGTCCACATTTCAACCCAGTACATGGGATTATAACACACCTCATCAATACACATATCACATATCACGGAATCAATATTAATACACAAATATCATGGTATGATCATAAGGTGCCAGATTACATTTAAACCAAGTATTTTTTCTGCATATCTAAGCATACCTCTTGAGCTGTCTGTATCCTCCTGATTGGTTGTTCTCTTTTTTAAGAAACTCAATATGCCTCTTTGCGTCTCTGATAAAATCTGGGTAAAAGATTTAAAGGAACGTGAGTCTTATTCAGTACATTTAGTAATTGCTTGCTTTTTTTAAAAGTCTAGCAACCTTGCCAGCAGGCATGCCAGCCATTACAGTTAGACAAGCTACTCTAACTTGATTGATAGCCTGAAATGGCTTGGTTGCTAATTATGAGGTTGGGAAATTGGGAATCTATCTTGCTGGCTAGCTGAAGTCAACTACTAGTTGACTAGTATTACAAAAAAACACAAAAAAAACATGTTTGTTTTATTTATTAATCAATAGCCTACATAGCTTGATCAAATTAATTTACAAACATAAAGTGCCTTCAGAAAGTATTCACACCACTCAACTTTTTCCATGTTTTCTTGGGTTACAACCTGAATTTGTCAAAGTGGAATGATGTTTTTAGAAATATTTACAAATTAACAAAAAATGAAAAGCTGAAATGTCTTGAGTCAATAAGTATTCAAACAATTTGTTATGGAAAGCCAAATAAGTTCAGGAATAAAAACCGGTTTAACAAATAACATGTACTCACTCTGTTTACAATCATAGTGTTTAACATGAATGTCACGCCCTGGCCGTAGATTGCTTTGTATGTTTCTATTTTTAGTTTGGTCAGGGTGTGGGTGGGGTATTCTATGTTTTGTTCTATGTTTGTATTTCTATGTGTTTGGCCTGGTATGGTTCCCAATCAGAGGCAGCTGTCAATCGTTGTCTCTGATTGAGAACCATACTTAGGCAGCCTGGTTTCGCCCTTGAGTTGTGGGTAGTTATTTTCTGTTTAGTGGGTTGTTTCACCTGACAGGGCTGTTTCGTTTCTTTCATTCACTTTGTTATTTTGTTTTGTGTGTTCAGTTCTAATAAATTAACATGGACACTTACCACGCTGCATATTGGTCCGATCTTGACTACTCTTCCTCAGACGAAGAAGAGAATCATTACAATGAATGACTACCTTATCTACAGTGCCTTGCGAAAGTATTCGGCCCCCTTGAACTTTGCGACCTTTTGCCACATTTCAGGCTTCAAACATAAAGATATAAAACTGTATTTTTTTGTGAAGAATCAACAACAAGTGGGACACAATCATGAAGTGGAATGACATTTATTGGATATTTCAAACTTTTTTAACAAATCAAAAACTGAAAAATTGGGCGTGCAAAATAATTCAGCCCCTTTACTTTCAGTGCAGCAAACTCTCTCCAGAAGTTCAGTGAGGATCTCTGAATGATCCAATGTTGACCTAAATGACTAATGATGATAAATACAATCCACCTGTGTGTAATCAAGTCTCCGTATAAATGCACCTGCACTGTGATAGTCTCAGAGGTCCGTTAAAAGCGCAGAGAGCATCATATCCATAAAAAGTGTTGTTTAAAGTTTGCCACAAGCCACCTGGGAGACACACCAAACATGTGGAAGAAGGTGCTCTGGTCAGATGAAACCAAAATTGAACTTTTTGGCAACGATGCAAAAAGTTATGTTTGGCGTAAAAGCAACACAGCTCATCACCCTGAGCACACCATCTCCACTGTCAAACATGGTGGTGGCAGCATCGTGGTTTGGGCCTGCTTTTCTTCAGCAGGGACAGGGAAGATGGTTAAAATTGATGGGAAGATGGATGGAGCCAAATACAGGACCATTCTGGAAGAAAACCTGATGGAGTCTGCAAGAGACCTGAGACTGGGACAGAGATTTGTCTTCCAACAAGACAATGATCCAAAACATAAAGCAAAATCTACAATGGAATGGTTCAAAAATAAACATATCCAGGTGTTAGAATGACCAAGTCCAGACCTGAATCCAATCGAGAATCTGTGGAAAGAACTGAAAACTGCTGTTCACAAATTCTCTCCATCCAACCTCACTGAGTTCAAGCTGTTTTGCAAGGAGGAATGGGAAAAAAATTCAGTCTCTCGATGTGCAAAACTGATAGAGACATACCCCAAGCGACTTACAGCTGTAATCGCAGCAAAAGGTGGCGCTACAAAGTATTAACTTAAGGGGGCTGAATAATTTTGCACGCCCAATTTTTCAGTTTTTGATTTGTTAAAAAAGTTTGAAATATCCAATAAATGTCGTTCCACTTCATGATTGTGTCCCACTTGTTGTTGATTCTTCACAAAAAAATACAGTTTTATATCTTTATGTTTGAAGCCTGAAATGTGGCAAAAGGTCGCAAAGTTCAAGGGGGCCGAATACTTTCTCAAGGCACTGTATGTACCCCACACATACAATTATCTTTAACTAGGCAAGTCAGTTAAGAACAAATTATTATTTACAATGACAGCCTAACCCGGCCAAACCCAGACCAATTGTGCACCGCCCTATGGGACTCCCAATCACAGCCAGTTGTGATACAGCCTGGAATTAAAATAGAGTCTGTAGTGATGCCTCTAGCACTGAGATACAGTGCCTTAGACCACTGCACCACTCGGGAGCCTCATCTAAGCAGTGCATTTCAAACACAGATTCAACCACAAAGACCAGGGATTTTTTCCAATGCCTCGCAAAAATGGAATAAAAGCAGACATTGAACATGCCTTTGAGCATGGTGAAGTTATTAATTACACTTTGGATGGTGCATCAATACACACAGTCATTACAAAGATACAAGCATCCCTCCTAACTCAGTTGCCGGAGAGGAATGAAACCGCTCAGGGATTTCACCTTGAGGCCAATCCTGATTTTAAAACAGTTACAGAGTTTAATGGCTGTGATAGGAGAAAACTGAGGATGGATGAACAACATTGTAGTTACTCCACAATAAATGACAGAGTGAAAAGAAGGAAGCCTGTAAAAGCTGTCTGCCCGACCAAATTGAGCAATCGGGGGAGAAGGGACTTGGTAAGGGAGGTGACCAAGAACCGGATGGTTACTCTGACAGAGCCCCTCTGTAGAGATGGGAGACTCTTCCTGAAGGACAACCATCTCTGCAGCATTCCACCAATCAGGCCTTTATGGTACTCTGGCCAGACGGAAGCAACTCCTCAGTAAAAGGCTTGGAGTTTGCCAAAAGGCACCAAAAGGACTCACACCATGAGAAACAAGATTCTCTAGTCTGTTGAACCCAAGATTGAACTCTTTGGCCTGTATGCCAAGCGTCACGTCCCTGCGGTGAAGCATGGTGGTGGCAGCATCATGCTGTGGGGATGTTTTTCAGAGGCAGGGACAGGGAGACTAGTCAGGATCGAGGGAAAGATGAACGGAGCAAGGTACATAGAGATCGTTGATGAAAACCTGCTCCAGAGCGAGATTGGGGTGATGTTTTTTCTTCCAACAGGACAACGACCTTAAGCACAGAGCCAAGACAACGCAGGAGTGGCTTCCGAACAAGTCTCTGAATCTCCTTGAATAGCCCAGCCAGAGCCCGGACTTGAACCAGATCGAACTTCTCTGGAGAGACCTGAAAATAGATGTGCACCACTGCTCTCCATCCAACCTGACATAGTTTGAGGGATCTGCAGAGAAGAATGCGAGAATCTCCCCAAATACAGGTTTGCCAAGCTTCTAGCGTCATACCCAAGAAGACTTGAAGCTCTAATTGCTGTGCTTCAACAAAATACTGAGTAAATGGTCTGAATACTTATATATATGTGATATTTCCATTTATTTTTTGTATAATTTGCAAAAATTGAAACAAAAACTGTTTTTGCTTTGTCATTATGGGGTATTGTGTGTAGATTGATGAGGGGGGAAAAAACGATTTCATCCATTTTAGAATAAGGCTGTAAAGTGACAAAACATTTTAAAAGTCAAGGTGAATCCTGTAAATCATTTCTACTCTGCTTCCATCTGAGTCATTTCCTGTCTTTTCCCAGGTGTGTTAATACCGTTGGTTTTCCAAGTGGAGAAGCAATTGTCATATTTTAAATTCTAAATAGAAACAAAACACACCAGTTATTGGTCTTGTCTCTGCTTCGCTGTTTACAGTCACTGAGGTTATATGCCAGTAATCAAATCCCATGGTCGGTTGGATAGTGTGAATAACCTGATACAGTCTTTCATATCTGAAAATATCCTGTAAAGTCTCCTAAAAACGGGATAATACGAGTGACTGTATACAGTGTCAAAACATCCATCTCCAGACAATACTCCTTAAAAATACCACAAAACAACAACAAAAAACGCAAGACAGAATTAAATGCATACAGGTCTTGAATAAAAACACAGTTTTGTATCGCTCTACGGTTGTTTCAAAGGCTGTGAACACTGTGTGTGTGTGTGTGTGTGTGTGTGTGTGTGTGTGTGTGTGTGTGTGTGTGTGTGTGTGTGTGTGTGTGTGTGTGTGTGTGTGTGTGTGTGTGTGTGTGTGTGTGTGTGTGTGTGTGTGTGTGTGTGCGTGCACGTGTGCGGGCGTGTGTGTTTGTATGCGTTGGGGGGAGGGAGGTAGTTGTACACCACATACACATGAATGAGATATTTATATATTCTGATACATCCTGTAGTTTTTGAAGTGAAATGTATTGTCTCTTAAGGGCATATGTAAACAATACACACACAGAGAGAGGGAGAGAAACCACAGCCTTTCCCGAAAACCTGACTGCAACAGCTGTAGAGCTGCACCGGTGTAGCAGTAGCGGCTTGGCCTGTGAATAAAATATACGCCATGAATATTTCATCCCCAATCGAAATAAAAACCTGTGCTTTTATTTACGTCTACAGAGTGCAGTGGTTGGCTGGGGAGAGACAATGCCTCCAGCTATGGGAGTTGTAATGGAGCTGTCCACCCCTGAGTGTGGATTGGAAGAAGGGGACAATATTTGGCCTAAACACACAGGAGATTAGACTTAAACTGGGCGCACATTACACCAGTTTTGAAATGGCATGGTACCACTGGCTTTATACAACAAGACACTTGAGAAGGAAGGATATAACATTATCTAAGCAATTTTGTGGCAACAGTATTAGACATTTATATGGAATATCAGACGGATTAATTTGTTGACATTGAACATCCTGGACACTGTATAATCTTTGTTTAACCAGGTATCTAAGTCATTCTCTTTTACAATAGAAACCATATCCTAAAGAACTCTAGGCTGAATTTAAAAGGCATTGCAGGTCTTTATACTGCACCTTGCTCATTGGGTTCACTGTAAAAAAATAATTAAATAAAAATTATTACAATGTCGCCTGGTTCAGCGGTATGCAGTAGCTGACAGTGTCAGCTTCAAAGCTAGGAGTGTGTTTCCATTGAGTTGCCATCTCTTCCTGTATGCTGCAGCCTCCATTGATCTCCACCTGGTTTGTCACAGCAGTGTTCACTTTTAATGACTCCCCCTTGTGAGAGGCAACAAGGGTGCCATTGTTTTATGTCAGAGGGCAGAGGGAGCGTGTGGCCAAACGTGCAGTGCTTGCAAAGTATGTAGGAGTAAGTGTTGGTGTGTGTGCGTGTGTGTGTGTGTGTGGGGGGGGGGGTCTGTACGTGTGTGTGTTTTGTGTGTGTTTGTATGCGCGTGCGTGTGTGTGTCCCTGGCAGTCCCATGTGTGCCATTACCCTCTGTAACCCACCTCCCCCTGCCTTGAATTACCCTCATCCTCTCATCCCAGACCCCTGGCACCAGTTTTGAAGCTGCTGTGCGGGTCTGCCCATAATCGCACTGTTCAGAGACCTGTCATCTGTCGGGACACATCAGCATGGCTTGGCTTGTTCCTGTGGTAAGAGAACTTAGTCATATTCAATTGCCTAACCAAACTCTTGTTACTTTAGTCAGTAGCACTGTCAGTACTCATCATGACACTATCCCTTGCCAAACATGTCCATTCCTCAGCTTCACTTTCTTGCATGAAATCAGCCTAGAAGCATCCATGTCAAAAGAACTCCAGGGTCCTTACCTACCTCTGATATGGAAATCTGGTTTCTGCTAGTGGTTCCTGCTGGATTGAGAAGGGGATAGCTGCAGCGAAATATGGCGACCTGGAGTATGGGCGAGTGGATGTGCTTGTGCTGCTAGTTCCGACAATGCAGTAATAACCAACGAGTAATCTAACCTAACAATTTCACAACAACTACCTTAAAGTGTAAAGGGATGAAGAATATGTACATAAAGATATATGAATGAGTGATGGTACAGAACGGCATGGGCAAGATGCAGTAGATGGTATCGAGTACAGTACAGTGCCTTGCGAAAGTATTCGGCCCACTTGAACTTTGCGACCTTTTGCCACATTTCAGGCTTCAAACATAAAGATATAAAACTGTATTTTTTTGTGAAGAATCAACAACAAGTGGGACACAATCATGAAGTGGAACGACATTTATTGGATATTTCAAACTTTTTTAACAAATCAAAAATTGAAAAATTGGGCGTGCAAAATTATTCAGCCCCTTTACTTTCAGTGCAGCAAACTCTCTCCATAAGTTCAGTGAGGATCTCTGAATGATCCAATGTTGACCTAAATCACTAATGATGATAAATACAATCCACCTGTGTGTAATTAAGTCTCCGTATAAATGCACCTGCACTGTGATAGTCTCAGAGGTCCGTTAAAAGCGCAGAGAGCATCATGAAGAACAAGGAACACACCAGGCAGGTCCGAGATACTGTTGTGAAGAAGTTTAAAGCCGGATTTGGATACAAAAAGATTTCCCAAGCTTTAAACATCCCAAGGAGCACTGTGCAAGCGATAATATTGAAATTGAAGGAGTATCAGACCACTGCAAATCTACCAAGACCTGGCCATCCCTCTAAACTTTCAGCTCATACAAGGAGAAGACTGATCAGAGATGCAGCCAAGAGGCCCATGATCACTCTGGATGAACTGCAGAGATCTACAGCTGAGGTGGGAGACTCTGTCCATAGGACAACAATCAGTCGTATATTGCACAAATCTGGCCTTTATGGAAGAGTGGCAAGAAGAAAGCCATTTCTTAAATATATCCATAAAAAGTGTTGTTAAAGTTTGCCACAAGCCACCTGGGAGACACACCAAACATGTGGAAGAAGGTGCTCTGGTCAGATGAAACCAAAATTGAACTTTTGGTTAATACAAGCATTGTATTAAGCGTCAGTATAGAGACCAACTGGAGTCGCAATTCAACGGCTCAGACACAAGAGGTATGTGGCAGGGTCTACAGTCAATCACGGATTACAAAAAGAAAACCAACCCCGTCGCGGACCAGGATGTCTTGCTCCCAGACAGACTAAACAACTTCTTTGCTCGCTTTGAGGACAATACAGTGCCACTTACACGGCCCGCTACCAAAACCTGCGGACTCTCCTTCACTGCAGCCGACGTGAGTAAAACATTTAAGCGTGTTAACCCTCGCAAGGTTGCAGGCCCAGACGGCATACCCATCCGCGTCCTCAGAGCATGCGCAGACCAGCTGGTTGGTGTGTTTATGGACATATTCAATCCCAGTCTGCTGTTCCCACATGCTTCAACCATTGTTCCTGTCCCAAGAAAGCAAAGGTAGCTGAGCTAAACAACTACCGCCCCGTAGCAATCACTTCCGTCATCATGAAGTGCTTTGAGAGTCAAGGAAAGTAGTGGGCGTGTGGAAAGGAGCGGGTGTGTCAAAAAGACTCTGTTATCGGTTAGACGGTTTTGATTGAGCTATGTTTTATTTCAAATTTTTTTGGGAGCAACCGTAGCACAAGAGTTTGGACTTTTGAAGCCACAGGATTCTGAGTGCTATTTCACTGTATGTTTTGCACAAATAATTGTAATAATTTTCAGTTATAAAACTGACAAAAAAATGTTTTAAATTAAAAGTACTGATTATGGGTGTACTGTTACTTCCCACACTGTTAACAGTACTTGGCAAGCGGGAATGAAGGGCACTGTATCCAGGTGTTCTTGACGTTCATGCCCTCCCCATTGAGTAGTAGACTGTATGTATGTATCAAGATGACTAGATGGTTATCAGTACTAGTTATTTCTTGTGTACGCTGCTATCCTACTTGAAATAAAATCATGGGAGGGAAAAAGATGGCCACTTTAGTTGTGCAGCCCAATCAGCCACTCAAAACGGTCTTGACTGGCAACAAATCTGCCCAATTAGCTGATTTGCTTTCCATACACCAACTCCTTTCAACACAACCACTCGGCCATATTCCGGTCACCATATTGGGCTGCAGCTACCCATACTTGGCTGGTTTCAGTAGTATATGTGAAAGGTGCAATAATATAGCAGCCCTAAAGGACACAAAATGAGCCCACTGATCAATCTGTCCTTTACTTACAATCAATATATCAAATCAACCATTAGACTAATGATCCTGACTCTGACTGAAGTTTGTTATGCTGGGTGGTGAATGAGTGGCTATGATGAGCAACAAGCCACAGTCTGCATGATGGTCCCTTGTGCATCAGCAGTGAGCAACAACAGTGGTCTGTTTCATGTCCCACACTGTCTGTTTCACTTCCAAATATACCCTCGCTACCAACACGATGAGCGTCCTCCTCCCCCAAAACATTTGGAGGTCCATCTGTGAGTGTGAAAAAGATAGAGGGAGAGAGAGAGAGAAAACAGACTTCTGCTCTTCGCTCATCTCTGGGTCCCATCACAAATTCCCATTACAGAGTCTGATATGACTTCCCCAAACAGTCAACCAAGCGTATCTGACCAACTTCATGTTTTCTAACTCCCGCTTTCCCTCTTCCTCCTTCTCTCTATTTTTCTCACATCTTCATAAGGAGCAGTGCAGGAAAGATCGAATGCAGTCCTTTTTTTTAAGCTGGACTTTGATTCTATTTCCAAATCCCCCAGCTCCCTGGGTTTTTATCAGCTTCCCAACAGGCTATGTGTTACAGTCCACTGTACTCTGCAGGATGCGGGAGCACTGAGCCGTTTGGAGAACATTAATGATTCTAAACAGCCAGGAGAGGAGACTGAGCTTAGTGCCAAGCAGTCCAGGGGCTGGGAAAAATACACACATACACTTGTGCAAACACACACACACCACACATCCCACCCACCCAACCCAACCGCAAACCCACCCCTTCCCCCACCGCACACACAGCCCACACCCCAGGACATGACCAAAATGGATGCAGGCCACATAGCGGGGGTAACCTGCTGAGTAGAGAGCCGTGCAGGAACAGTGGGGGTTGATAGGATGCGTGCCACAAACCCCCGCTTCTAACCGAAGAACATGAATGATCAAAATGTCCTCACTGTATGAACTGGCATGGACATTATTATGATGATAGGCGGTAGATTGGTGAGGGAAGACTTCATTGGACAGTGTGTATGGTATGTGTCCACAAGGACACTGTGACTGGATATTAATGATTACACTGTGTTCGATGCTCTGTTTGTTCAATTAAAATGTGTCAGAATAGCTGTGTGAATTATTTACAGCAGATACAGCCAAAAGGAAAATGATTCAAACGTCTATGTTTTTACCATTTATGATTCTGCCAGGATGAACTGTGAATCTACTCAGGTTTTTAACAGATGATTTTAAACCATATACACATGGTAGTAAACTGTAGCCGACTAAACTGTTGAACGTCATCGTTCTTATTTCCAGATGAGCAATTTTCCCCATGAGTGATTTATGAAGTAGATCATAGTCAATAGTTAGCATCAAGGAACTGTTCTTTCATTTGTAGTTCTGTCAAATGGATTTCAATGTATTTTGTAGTTAATTGTTGCAACATTTAGACTTACTTTACAGAGGCAAACTTTGTCACCATCTGGTTTACAAATGACTGTAAATGGCTATTGGCTATTGGGTTCCCTGACACTGTCACTACCGCAGCTATTAAAATACAAATCACACGACGCGTGGACGGATAATGGTCGATACTGCTGAACCAGGGTCAGAGAAGAGATAGTACTCATTATAAAACTATTGGAGACATCGTTGTGGTGTCCGATCTTCCCCTACTCATATCCGTAATCAAACAATATGTTATTTTTGCTGGAGACTTGGCTATTGCCTCACAGCTAAGGCACCCACCTAGTCAGTCCAATCGTGAATGTTGTTTATTTTGTGAGGATTAATATCACCAAGTAGTCTTTAAAATGCTTTCCGAAATCCCAGATCAGTTATTAATTAGTCTAGACAGGACTATTCAAGCAGATAACAGAGAGAATGAAACGGTAGTCAATGATCAACAATCATAATGTTGTTTATTTGAAAATATGAGATAATTACTATTAAGGAATCACAAACACTATATTTGGTGTAAACGTATCATTCAATCAGCATGGACAAAACAATGATTAGAAATAACTAGTAAAACAACAATGTACACCACTGACAACCGTTAACATAAAGACAGAAGACCAACAAACATAGTTAACATTTATGTCAAACGTGTTCAGTGTCAATTCTAGTTACTATAGAAACATACTACTGTAATTACAACTGGACCCAACGAGGTGAATAATAAACCTGAAGATAAATCGTTAATGTAAACATGTCGATACTGCTGGTCGTTCGGCACTCGGTGGGCCGATGTGGATGAGACAATAAGAGGAGATTACATGTTGACCTTTGCTGCTCTGACATTCGTCTATTTTACTTAACGCCAAAGCAGCCACTCGCACGACCTTTGGTTATGCATGCTGTCATTGTGAGGGAAAATGGATAAAGAAATCTTCAAAGGGGGTTGTGAAAGAAGATCATTGGTTAGGAGACACCTAACCAGTTACACAACTGAATACATTGAACTGAAATCTGTCTTCCGCATTTAACCAAACCCTTCCATTGGGGGTTAAATGCCTTGCTCAATGGCAGAACAGCAGAACCTTGCAGTTGCTGGTCCAACATTAACCGCTAGGCTACCTGACACCCTATAATCAGGCAGCATCATGTTTTCTAGTAATGGTAGAGGGTTGTGGCTGAACCTTAGCTGGATATCACTCAATGGCCTTGCCAGAAATAACTAAATGTACTATATTGTCAATTTCCTATAAGAACAAAAGGCTTAGTGGTTAATAAAAACATATTTGTGGTCAGGAAATGTACAACTTTACATTTTATCACTGTCAAATAATGACAATCAAATCTGAACTGCAGTTTATTAAGGTTCGGAGTCTTGAAGTATTCTAATGTTCTACAGATCCTTGTGATTGATCCTTGGATTATTTTGATTGGTTATGAGGTATTGATTGGTTCCGAAGTATTTAGCACTTGGAGTGATGATGACAGGTGGTTGGTCAGTCTTTGGTTCCATGGAGGGAAATGCTCAATAATGTAAACAGTGATGTGCAGTGTTGGCCTTGAATGTGGACATATTGGTGTGTAGTCTCATTAGGGTGTGCAGTGTGCAGCCTCTATAGCGCCGTCTACTCCTTCTTCGAGTTTCGGGGATTTAGGCCTGGTCCGGAAAAAAAAAATATGTCTTTCACCTCTGACTCATTGAAGTAAAACCCTTGTCCAAATTGAGGTTAGTGAAAGCTGTTCTGATATCCAAAAGCTCTTTCGGAAACATTATGCAAAAAAAGTTCAGATCAGTGCCAAAAAATACACAACATTGGTCAAGAGCCTGTAAAACCCGTAAAGTACGTAAAACAGCTGCTTTCCAGTGCAGCGCCATTGTTGTTGCACCACAATCCGATGCTGGCACTAAGACAGCACTCAACAAGCTGTATTGAGTCATAATCAAACAAGAAAATGCTCATCCAGAGGCAGCGCTCCTAGTGGCCTGTGATTTTAATGCAGGAAAGCTGAAATCCGTTTTACCTCATTTCTACCAGCATGTCACCTGTGCAGCTAGAGGAAATCATCTCTAAATCACCTTTACTCCACACACAGAGGTGCATACAAACCTCTCCATTTGGCAAATCAGACCATAACTCTATCCTCCTGATTCCTACTTACAAGCAAAAACTCAAACACAAAGTACCAGTGACACACTCAATTCGAAGTTGTCCGATGAAGCGGATGCTAAGCTACAGTACTGTGTCATTAGCACAGACTGGAATATATTCTGAGATTCATCTGATGTCATTGAGGAGTTTGCCACATCAGTCACTGGCTTCATTAATAAAAGCATCTACGACGCCATCCCCAAAGTGAACTTATATACATATCCCAATCAATTATAGGCAACATCTGTACTGAGCTAAACTCTAGAGCTGCTGCTTTCAAGGAGGGGACACTAATCCGGAAGATTATAAGAATTCCCGATATGCCCTCCGACGAACCATCAAACAGGCAAAGCGTCAATACAGGACTAAGATTGAATCCTACTACACCGGCATTGGCACTCATCGGATGTGGCAGAGCTTGCAGATTATTACGGATTACAAAGGGAAACTCAGCCGAGAGCTGCCCAATGACACGAGCCTACCAGATGGGCTAAAGGCCTTCTATGCTCCTTTCAAGGCAAGCAACACTGAACCCTGTGTGAGAGCACCAGGTGTTCCGGAGGAAGGTATGATCACACTCTCTCTATCCAATGTGAGTTAGACATTTAAATAGGTCAACATTCACAAGGCAGCAGGGCCAGACAGATTACCAGAGATCATACTCAGAGCATGTGCTGACCAGCTGGCAAGTGACTTCACTGACATTTTCAACCTCTCTCTGACCGAGTCTGTAATACCTACTTGTTTCAAGCAAACCACCATAATCCCTGTACCCAAGAATGCCAAGGTAACGTGCCTAAATGACTACTGCCCAGTAGCACTCACCTCTGTAGCCATGAAATGCTTTGAAAGGCTGGTCATGGCTCACGTCAACACCATCATCCCAGAAACTGTGAACCCATTTCAATTCGCATACCGCCCCAACAGATCCACAGATGACACAATCTCTATTGCACTCCACTCTGCCCTTTCCCACCTGGACAAAAAGGAACAACTATGTGAGAATGCTATTCACTGACTACAGCTCAGCGTTCAAAACCACAGTTCCCTCCAAGCTCATCACTTAGCTAATAAGTCTGCGATTGAACACCTCATTCTGCAACTGGGTCCCGGACTTCCGGACTGGCTGCCCCCAGGTGGTGAGGGTAGGCAAGAACACATTCTCCATGCTGACCCTAAACACGGGGCCCCTCATGGGTTCATGGTCAGTCCCCTCCTGTACTCCCTGTTCACCCAGGACTCCTGCCACCCAAGTCATTGACTGTTCTCTGCTAGCGCACCATAGACGAGGGACTGTATGCTGTATACATGTATTATTACATTTGTAATACTATTACTATATGTCAAGCTAAAACTGATCATCTAGTAATGTCCTTTCATAACTTCTCGTATGGCACTGGGGAAACTAGGAAACAGAACTTGAGAAAGCAGGGAGATGGGAAAACACGCTGGTAAGACCTGACAAGACAAGATGAACAGGCAACAGACAAACAGAGAACACAGGTATAAATACACTGGAAGATGGGCATCACCTGGAGGGGGGTGGAGACAAGCACAAAGACAGGTGAAACAGATCAGGGAGTGACACACACACACTCACACACTTTCACACTCTTCACATATGCTGCTGGTACTCTGTTTATTATACACTGAGTATACCAAACATTAAGAACACCTGCTGTTTCCATGCATAGACTGACCAGGGTGAATCCAGGCGAAAACTACGATTCTCATTCATGTCATTTGTTATTAAAGCCACTTTTATCAGTGTAGCTGAAGTGGAGGAGACAGGTCAAATAATAATTTTTAAGCTTTGAGACAATTGAGACATGGACTGTATGTCTGCTATTCAGAGGGTGAAAGGGCAAGACAAAAGACATAAGCGCCTTTGGATGGGTATGGTAGTAGAACTTCATCGGTTTGTGTCTAGAACTGCAATGGCGTCTGGTTTTTCACGCTTAACAGTTTCGTGTGTGTATCAAGAATGGTCCACCACCCAAAGGACATCCAGCCAACTTGACACAACTGTGGGAAGCATTGGAGTCAACATGGGCCAGCATCCCTGTGGATCACTTTCGACACCTTGTAGAGTCCATGCACTGTTGAATTGAGCCTGTTCTGAGAGCAAAAGGGAGAGTGGGGGTGGGGGGGTAACTTAATATTGGGACTGTGTTCCTAATATTTGGTATACTCTGTGTATATTCTGATTGCCAAGTGACTTTTACCCCTACCTACATCTAAATGTTGTATTACCTTTATCACCTTACCTCGTACCCCTGCACATTGACTCGGTACTTGTATTCCGTGTATATAGCCTCATTATTGTTATTTTATTGTTTTACTATTTCCTTTTTTACTTAGCAAATATTTTTATTTTATCTCTGCACTGTTGGGAATAGGCTGGTAAGTAAGATTTTCAAGGTAAAGTGTACACCTGTTGTATTATGCGCAAGTAACCAATAAAATACTTGTCTACTGCCAGTGCCATACGAGAAGTTATGAAAGGACATTACTAGATGATCAGTTTTAGCTTGACATATAGTAAGAGTATTACAAATGTAATAATACATGTATACAGCATACAGTCCCTCATCTATGTAATATTACACTTTCTAATCGATATCATAATTAGAATACAACTTGTCTAGTCAATCTATCCCTATTCATTTGGATATGGACAAGAAATACATGTCGCAGACAAGTGTTTTTACGCTGGAATCAGCATAACAGACAGACATGTCTCCAATCTATTTGACTTATAACAACCATTTATTAATAATTATATATTGGCCTTGGGTTGAAAAGCTGCCTTGCCTCCATTGGATGCATGGTGTTTGTAGAATAGCATGCTTGACAATGAGTAATGGAAGCGGGGAGAGACCTGTAGGAAAATCAAATGAGACCTTGTCCGCTATTGATTTCAATTACACTATACAAGCTGCTGGCATTCTCTTTGATATATTTTAAGATATATTTAACCCTGGTAATCTACATTAAAGATTAAAGAGGCTAAAAAAGACCAAACTCTGAGGCAGCATAGCAGTCAATACAACACAGGCATGAGTAGGTGATAATAGATGCCAACGGTGCCACGTAAATACTGCAGTGTACTGTACATGGAATATGAATGTTATTAGCGTCCCTGTGAAGTGTATAAGGTGGGCTACCCTGCTGTTAGTCTTTTTGTTCTGTATTTTATTAGGATCTCCATTAGCTGATGCTGAAGCAGCAGCTACTCTTCCTGGGGTCCACTGATGACATAAAACATGACATAATACAGAACATCAATAGATAAGAACAGCACAAGGACAAAACTTCACACGTTTAACTATAGAACCAAAAAAAAGGTCCTACAGACATTCACACACACGTACATTGGTAGAGATTGCGGAGAGTCGTTGTGCTGTTTGTTGTTCGAGTAATATGAGTTGGAAGGATGTTCATGTGATTATGGCTCTATGTAATACTGTGCATTGCCTTGAATTCATTCTGGATTTGAGGATTGTGATGAGACCCCTGGTGGGGTAAGTATGTCTGTCAGTGCTATATGCTGATTATACAGGCAATTTAGAATATTCAACATAATATTTCTCACAAAAAAATAATTGATGCAGTCAATCTCCCCTCTACTTTGAGCCAAGAGAAACTGACATGCATACTGTTGACATTTGCCCTTTGTATACATTGAAATACAAGACGTGCTGCTCTGGTCTGGGCCAGCTGCAGCTTTTCTGGGCCCTTCTTTGCAGCACTCGACCATATCACTGTGCAATATTCAAGATTAGATAATAATAGAGCCTGCAGGACTTGTTTGGTCGACAGTGGTGTTAAAAAAGCTGAGCATTTCTTTATCACAGACAGACCTCTCCCCATCTTCACAACAATTGAATCAAAATTCCTTGACTATGACAATTTGCAGTCTAAGGTGACGCCGAGAACTTTAGTCTCCTCAACTTTGTCAATGGCCACATCATTCATTACCAGATTCAGCTAATGTCTAGAACTTACCCAGCAAACGGGGAACATTCCCAAAACATTTGCTAAGAATCCCATTAAGTTCTAGCAAGAGTTTTATCTAACATTAGGATAGCATCCCAAAAATGTTAAAATAATGTTTTGGATAACAAAATACAGTACATATAGATTACCAGTCAAAACTTTGGACATACCTACTCATTGAATGTTTTTTCTTTATTTTTATTATTTTCTACATTGTAGAATAATAGTGAAGACATCAAGACTATGAAATAATACATATAGAATCATGTAGTAACCAAAAAAGTGTTAAACAAATGACAAGATTTTAGATTCTTCAAAGAAGCCACCCTTTGCCTTGATGACAGCTTTGCACACTTTTGGCATTCTGTCAACCAGCTTCACCTGGAATGCTTTTCCAACGGTCTTGAAGGAGTTCCCACATATGCTGAGCAGTTGTTGGCTTCTTTTCCTTCGCTCTGCAGTCCAACTGTCATGTCTTGTTATGTCTGTTCCTGTCCTTTCTCTTCATTCTCTCTCTCTGCTGGTCTTTTTAGGTTACCTTCTCTGTCTCTCATTCTTCAGCTGTTCTACATTTCCCCTAACTAGCTCATTCTCTCTTTCCCCACCTGTTCTCTCTTCCCCCTCTGATTAGGTCTCTATTTCTCTCTCTGTTCCTGCTACTTTCAGTGTCTGATTCTTGTTTGTGTTTTTTGATGCCAGAAGCAAGCTGTCGTCTCGTTTGCTTCCACCTTGTCCTGTCCTGTTGGAGTCTGCCTGGCAGGAGCATCCTGCACTATACTAACGTTCTTTTTGTTCCGCTGACAACGTTGGAAGAGGATTTATGCCATTCCTGTATTTTCATTAAAGAACTCTGTTTTCTGTTAAAACCGCTTTTGGGTCTTCACTCAAGTTCATAACAGAAGAATCAGACCAAGAATGGACCCAGCGGCTCCGGACCCTTTTCACTCCGCCGTCGAGATCCAGGGAGCGATGCTAGGCAGACACGAGGAGGAATTGTCTGCTGCTCAACATGCCGTTGAGACCCTGGCCGTCCAAGTCTCCGACCTCACAAGACAGGTTCACCAACTCCACCTCGATCCACCGCCCACTTCCAGGGTTTCCGAGTCTCCGGAGCCCAGGATCAACAACCCGCCGTGTTACTCTGGGGAGCCCACTGAGTGCCGCTCATTCCTCACTCAGTGTGATGTGGTGTTCTCTCTCCAGCCCAACACTTACTCCAGGAGCGCAGCCCGCATCGCCTACGTCATTTCTCTCCTTACCGGACGGGCGCGTGAGTGGGGCACGGCAGTCTGGGAGGCGAGGGCTGAGTGTATTAACCAGTATCAGGACTTTAAGGAGGAGATGATACGGGTTTTTGACCGTTCTGTTTTTGGCGAGGAGGCTTCCAGGGCCCTGTCTTCCCTATGTCAGGGGAATAGATCCATAACGGATTATTCTATTGAGTTTCGCACTCTCGCTGCCTCTAGTGACTGGAACGAGCCGGCTTTGCTCGCTCGTTTTCTGGAGGGTCTCCACGTCGAGGTTAAGGATGAGATCCTCTCCCGGGAGGTTCCTTCCAGTCTGGACTCCTTAATAGCTCTCGCTATTCGCATAGAGCGACGGTTTGATCTTCGTCGCCGAGCTCGTGGAAAGGAGCTCACGTTCTCCGTTGCTCCCCTCTCCACATCACTGCCACCTGCCGCATCACTGCCACCCTCCTCCGCCGGCTCGGATGCTGAGCCTATGCAGCTGGGGGTATTCACATCTCGGCCAAGGAGAGGGAACGGAGAATCACCAATCGCCTCTGTCTCTACTGCGGCTCCGCTGGTCATTTTGTCACCTCATGTCCAGTAAAAGCCAGAGCTCATCAGTAAGAGGAGGGCTACTGGTGAGCGCAACTACTCAGGCCTCTCCTTCTGGATCACGCACTACCTTTCCGGTCCATCTCCGCTGGCCCGGTTCATCTGCTTCCTGCAGTGCCTTGATAGACTCTGGGGCGGAGGGCTGTTTTATGGACGAGACCTGGGCTCGGGAACATGACATTCCTCTCAGACAGTTAGGGGAGCCCAGGGCCTTGTTCGCTTTAGATGGTAGTTCTCTCCCCAAGATTCAGCGTGAGACGCTGCCTTTAACCCTCACTGTCTCTGGTAATCATAGCGAAACCATTTCTTTTTTAATTTTTCGTTCACCTTTTACACCTGTTGTTTTGGGTCATCCCTGGCTAGTGCGCCATAACCCTTCTATTAATTGGTCTAGTAATACTATCCTATCCTGGAATGTTTCTTGTCATGTAACCTGTTTAATGTCTGCTATCCCTCCTGTTTCCTCTGTCTCTTCTTCACAGGAGGAGCCTGGCGATTTGACAGGGGTGCCGGAGGAGTATCACGATCTGCGCACGGTGTTCAGTCGTTCCAAGGCCACTTCTCTCCCTCCACACCGGTCGTATGACTGTAGTATTGATCTCCTTCCGGGAACTACTCCCCCGGGGTAGATTATACTCTCTGTCGGCTCCCGAACGTAAGGCTCTCGAGGATTATTTGTCGGTTTCGCTCGACGCCGGTACCATAGTCTCCTCCTCCTCCCCCGCCGGAGCGGGGTTTTTTTTTGTTCAGAAGAAGGACGGGTCCCTGCGCCCATGCGTAGATTATCGAGGGCTGAATGACATAACAGTTAAGAATCGTTATCCGCTTCCTCTTATGTCTTCAGCCTTCGAGATCCTGCAGGGAGCCAGGTTTTTCACCAAATTGGACCTTCGTAACGCCTACCATCTCGTGCGCATCAGGGAGGGGGACGAGTGGAAGACGGCGTTTAACACTCCGTTAGGGCACTTTGAATACCGGGTTCTTCCTTTCGGCCTCGTTAACGCTCCAGCTGTCTTTCAGGCACTAGTTAACGACGTCCTGAGAGACATGCTGAACATTTTTGTTTTCGTTTACATGGACGATATCCTGATTTTTTCACCGTCTCTCTCGATTCATGTTCAGCACGTGCGACGCGTCCTCCAGCGCCTTTTGGAGAACTGTCTTTATGTGAAGGCTGAGAAGTGCACTTTTCATGCCGCCTCTGTCCCTTTTCTCGGTTCCGTTATTTCCGCTGAGGGCATTAAGATGGATCCCGCTAAGGTCCAGGCTGTCATTGATTGGCCCGTTCCTAAGTCACGCGTCGAGCTGCAGCGCTTTCTGGGCTTCGCTAATTTCTACCGTCGTTTCATCCGTAATTTCGGTCAGGTGGCAGCTCCTCTCACAGCCCTTACTTCTGTTAAGACGTGCTTTAAGTGGTCCGTTTCCGCCCAGGGAGCTTTTGATCTTCTTAAGAATCGTTTTACATCCGCACCTATTCTTGTTACACCTGACATCTCTAGACAGTTTGTTGTTGAGGTTGACGCGTCAGAGGTGGGCGTGGGAGCCATTCTTTCTCAGCGCTCTCTCTCTGACGGCAAGGTCCATCCTTGCGCGTTTTTCTCTCATCGCTTATCGCCGTCAGAACGTAACTATGATGTTGGTAATCGCGAACTGCTCGCCATCCGCTTAGCCCTAGGCGAATGGCGACAGTGGTTGGAGGGGGCGACCGTTCCTTTTGCCGTTTGGACTGACCATAGGAACCTTGAGTACATCCGTTCAGCCAAACGACTTAATGCGCGTCAGGCTCGTTGGGCTCTGTTTTTCGCTCGTTTCGAGTTTGTTATTTCTTATCGTCCGGGCTCTAAAAACACCAAACCTGATGCTTTATCTCGTCTCTTCAGTTCTTCTGAGGTCTCCACCGACCCCGATGGGATTCTCCCTGAGGGGCGTGTTGTCGGGTTGACTGCCTGGGGAATTGAGAGGCAGGTAAAGCAAGCACTCGCTCACACTCCGTCGCCGCGAGCTTGTCCTAGGAACCTTCTGTTCGTTCCCGTTCCTACTCGTCCGGCCGTTCTTCAGTGGGCCCACTCTGCCAAGTTAGCCGGCCACCCCGGCGTTCGGGGTACGCTCGCTTCCATTCGCCAGCGTTTCTGGTGGCCCACTCGGGAACGTGACGCGCGTCGATTTGTCGCCGCTTGTTCGGTTTGCGCGCAGACTAAATCTGGGAACTCTCCTCCTGCCGGCCGTCTCAGACCGCTTCCCATTCCCTCTCGACCGTGGTCTCACATCGCTTTAGATTTTATCACCGGACTGCCTTCATCAGCGGGGAAGACAGTTATTCTTACGGTTGTCGATAGATTCTCTAAGGCGGCTCATTTCATTCCTCTCGATAAGCTCCCTTCTGCTAAGGAGACGGCTCAGATCATTATCGAGAATGTTTTCCGAATTCATGGCCTTCCGTCTGACGTCGTTTCCGACAGAGGCCCGCAGTTCACGTCTCAATTTTGGAGGGAGTTTTGCCGTTTGATTGGGGCTTCCGTCAGTCTCTCGTCCGGCTTTCATCCCCAGTCTAACGGTCAAGCCGAACGGGCCAATCAGACTGTTGGTCGCATTTTACGCAGTCTTTCTTTTCGTAACCCTGCGTCTTGGTCAGAACAGCTCCCCTGGGCAGAGTACGCCCACAACTCGCTTCCCTCGTCTGCTACCGGTCTATCCCCTTTTCAGTGTAGCCTCGGGTACCAGCCTCCGCTGTTCTCATCTCAGCTCGCCGAGTCCTGCGTCCCCTCCGCTCAGGCTTTTGTCCAGCGTTGCGAGCGCACCTGGAAGGGGGTCAGGTCGGCACTTTGCCGTAATAGGGCGCAGACTGTGAGGGCCGCTAATAAGCGTAGGACCAAGAGTCCTAGATATTGTTGCGGTCAGAGAGTATGGCTCTCCACTCAGAACCTTCCCCTTAAGACAGCTTCTCGCAAGTTGGCCCCGCGGTTCATTGGTCCGTTCCGTATTTCCCAGGTCATTAATCCTGTCGCAGTGCGACTTCTTCTCCAGCTATCTTCGTCGCGTTCACCCGGTCTTCCATGTCTCCTGTGTTAAGCCCGTTCTTCGCGCCCCGCTCGTCCCTCCCCCCCCCCATCCTTGTCGAGGGCGCACCCATCTACAGGGTTCGTAAGATTTTGGACATGCGCCCTCGGGGCCGTGGTCATCAGTACCTAGTGGATTGGGAGGGGTACGGTCCTGAGGAGAGGAGTTGGGTTCCCTCTCGGGACGTGCTGGACCGTTCGCTGATCGATGATTTCCTCCGTTGCCGCCAGGTTTCCTCCTCGAGTGCGCCAGGAGGCGCTCGGTGAGTGGGGGGGGTACTGTCATGTCTTGTTATGTCTGTTCCTGTCCTTTCTCTTCATTCTCTCTCTCTGCTGGTCTTTTTAGGTTACCTTCTCTGTCTCTCATTCTTCAGCTGTTCTACATTTCCCCTAACTAGCTCATTCTCTCTTTCCCCACCTGTTCTCTCTTCCCCCTCTGATTAGGTCTCTATTTCTCTCTCTGTTCCTGCTACTTTCAGTGTCTGATTCTTGTTTGTGTTTTTTGATGCCAGAAGCAAGCTGTCGTCTCGTTTGCTTCCACCTTGTCCTGTCCTGTTGGAGTCTGCCTGGCAGGAGCATCCTGCACTATACTAACGTTCTTTTTGTTCCGCTGACAACGTTGGAAGAGGATTTATGCCATTCCTGTATTTTCATTAAAGAACTCTGTTTTCTGTTAAAACCGCTTTTGGGTCTTCACTCAAGTTCATAACACCAACTCATCCCAAACCATCTAAATTGGGTTGAGGTCGTGTGAATGTGTAGGCCAGGTCATCTGATGCAGCATTCCATCACTCTCCTTCTTGGTCAAATAGCCCTTACACAGCCTGGAGGTGTGTTGGGTTGTTTTCCTGTTGAAATACAAATGATAGTCCCACTAAGTGCAAACCAGATGAGATGGCATATCACTGCGGAATGCTGTGGTAGCCATGCTGGTTAAGTGTGCCTTGACTTCTAAATAAATCCCTGACAGTGTCACCAGCAAAGCACCCCCACACCATCACACTTCTTCCTCCATGCTTCACAGTGGGAACCACAAATGTGGAGATCATCTTTTCACCTACTCTGCATCTCACAAAGGCACGGCGGTTGGAACCAAAAATCTCAAATTTGGACTCATCAGACCAAAGGACAGATTTCCCCCGGTCAAATGTCCACTGCTTGTGTTTCTTGGCCCACGCAAGTCTCTTCTTCTTATTGGTGTCCTTTAGTAGTGGTTTATTTGAGCAATTCAGCCATGAAGGCCTGATTCATGCAGTCTTCTCTGAACAGTTGATGTTGAGATGTGTCTGTTACTTGAACTCTGTGAAGCATTTATTTGGGCTGCAATTTCTGAGGCTGGTAACACTAATGAACTTATCCTCTGCAGCATAGGTAACTGGGTTTTTCTTTTCTATGGCGGTCCTCATGAGAGACAGTTTAATCATAGCTGTTGATGGTTTTGTGACTGTACTTGAAGAAACTTTCAAAGTTTGTATTGACTGACCTTCATGTCTTAAAGTAATGATGGACTGCCATTTCTCTTTGCTTATTTGAACTGTTCTTGCCATAATATGGACTTGGTCTTTTACCAAATAGGGCTATATTCTGTATCCCAACCCAACCTTTTCACAACACAACTAATTGGCTCAAATGCACTAATAAGGAAAGAAATTCCACAAATGAACTTTTAACAAGGCACACCTGTTAATTGAAATGCATTCCAGGTGTAATGGGTGTGTGTTGGTGGCAGGGAAGTCAGGCGCAGGAGAATCAAACTTGATATAAATGGAGTTGTTTAATCAGTGCTTCACAAAACTCCAGAATTACAAAGTGTGTACAAACCCATTGCGCACCAACACATAATACACAAACATACAATCAAACAATCTCCGACCAGGACATGATGGGAAACAGAGGGTTAAATACACAACATGTAATTGATGGGATTGGAACCAGGTGTGAAGGAAGACTGGCTAGAAGGTCGGTGACGTCGACCGCCAAACACCGCCCGAACAAGGAGAGGGACCGACTTCGGGGGAAGTCGTGACACCAGGTGACTACCTCATGAAGCTGATTGAGAGAATGACAAGAGTGTGCAATGCTGTCATCAAGGCAAGGGGTGGTTACTTTGAAGAATCTTTGAAGAAACACTTTCTTGGTTACTACATGATTCCATATGTGTTATTTCCTAGTTGTGATGTCTTCCCTATTATTCTACAATGTAGAAAATAGTAAAAATAAAGAAAAAAATCTTGAATGAGTAGGTGTCCAAACTTTTGACTTGTACTGTATATATGTATTTGTGTTTTAAATTAAATATCATTGGAATGTTCTTCTAACATTCATTAAAATGTTATACACAATATCTGTAACAACCATCACAGACTATTCCCCAAAATGTGTTCTTAGGTTTCCAGGTGTTTTCCCACCAAACCAAAATTGGTTCTGTGACAGTTCCCACAACATTTCTTAGCTACCGGAAAATGTTCTCATAAACACTAAAAACTATCCAGTCATTCTGATGATTATACAATGTTTGTATAAAACATTTACCTGTTGTTGCAAGAACATTCCTAGAACACATTATGTCTGTTCTTTCACGGTTCCCAGAAATTTTCATTCGGTTCTGGAAACAGTCTGGCGTGAACATTGTGGGGACATCACAAATATGTTTTCCCAAAACACCAAAACTGTCCAGTTGTGCACATGATTATACAATGTTTATTTTAGGGTGCATTAAACATTCATTTGATTTTACAAGAACGTTCCCAGAACACATTTAATCTGTTCTTTAAAGGTTTCCAGAATGTTTCATTAGGTTCTGGGACATGTTGTGGGAACATTGTGGGTACACCACAAAAGATCCCAAAACACAAAAGCTGTCCAGTTGTGAGGATTATTATACAATGCTTATTTTCAGGTGTAAAAACATTTCAAACAGCATATGAAGAGTATGGGACCATTTTAATAACTCAGAAATTGTCTTCTGTGTCCTTATTGACATATTAGACTGAGAGAAAAAAAATCCACAGTTATCCCCTGGTGGTGCAGAGGGTTAATGATCTGAATGTTGAGCTGAATATTGCAGGTTCAATCCCACAATTTCATTAACCATGTTGACCATTGACCATGTTGATTTTTTTTTACAGTTCAGGCTCAGATATAATCTGCTATATAAGAGGATGTCTTTATTTCGTTCAGATGTATACATCCAGGCAGACCCGCAGAAGTTAGACTAACTAAAATATTAAACTTTGTGTAAAAATGTACCGTTCAACTTTAAAAAGTGTACCCGATATAATATCTACTTTAAGCAGCTTGAAATGGTCCTTATTTTCCATGATCTGAAAAGCAGAAGTGACCCTGGCTTAGGTACCAAACATTGCAGGTTCAAATGCCATATGTGCAGATTGTCAACATATGAAGTGTAAAATATATTCTTGTGTTTGTATGATTAAATGCTGTTCAAATGTGCTGTGCGTCAAATGAATGTGTTTCTTGAATTTCCATTCAATCTGGAAACATAATGGAGATTTATTCTAAACATGCTTTCCTATGATTTATTAAGGAGCTACACGTTTGTATGCTGAGAATGTTGTGGTAATATTAGGTAGAACTTAAATGGAACATTTTCACATGTTCTTGAAATGTTCTGAGGACCTCCAAGACAAGGTCAAATGTATATTGCGTGAACATCAATTTAGTATTATGCTTACCTAGAACAAGTATGCTGTGAACATCATAAAAACAGACTTATTTGGAAATTGTGGAACATCGGGGGAATGTTCTGTGCCCACCCAGACCCTCCCCTATAGGTCAAGGTTTTGCGGCCGGAGTCCGCACCTTTGGGGGGGGGGTACTGCCACGTTCTGACCTTTATTTCCTTTGTTTTGTCTTTATTTAGTATGATCAGGGCGTGAGTTGGGGTGGGCAGTCTATGTTTGTTTTTCTATGATTTGGGTATTTCTATGTTTCGGCCTAGTATGGGTTCTCAATCAGAGGCAGGTGTCATTAGTTGTCTCTGATTGAGAATCATACTTAGGTAGCCTGGGTTTCACTGTGTGTTTGTGGGTGATTGTTCCTGTCTCTGTGTTTGCACCAGATAGGGCTTTGTTTGGTTTTCCACGTTTATTGTTTTGTAGTGTTCGTGTTTCTTTTTTTATTAAACATGAATCAATATAACCACGCTGCGTTTTGGTCTGCCTCTCCTTCACCTAAAGAAAACCGTTATACCAAGGGAAGATGAATGGTCACAAGTCATCAAACAAAGCCGAGTTGCTTGATTTTTTGCGCCAGGAGTGGCATAAAGTTACCCAACATCAATGTGAAAGACTGGTGGAGAGCATTCCAAGACGTATGAAAGTTGTGATTGAAAATCAGGGTTATTCCACCAAATATTGACTTCTGAAATCTTCATAAGTCAAAACATTAGTACTGTGTTTAAAAATGAATATGAACGTATATTCTTTGCATTATTTGAGGTCTGACAACACTGCATCTTTTTTGTTATTTTGACCAATTGTCATTTTCTGCCAATAAATAAATGACAATATTTTTTGGGAATGTTGTCAGTATTTTATTGACTTCACTAGGGTAAGGGGCAGCATTCGGAATTTTGGATGAAAAGCGTGCCCAAAATAAACTGCCTGCTCCTCAGGCCCGGAAGATAGGATATGCATATAAGTAGTAGATTTGGATAGAAAACACTCTAAAGATTCCAAAACTGTTAAAATAATGTCTGTGAGTATAACAGAACAGATATGGCTGGCAAAAACCCGAGGAAAACCCAACAAGGAAGTACTATTATTTTGAAAGGCTGTTTTTCCATTGAAAGCCTATTCACCATACAAAGACTTAGGACCCAGTTCACGGTCTCTATGGCTTCCTCTACATGTGGCCGTCTTTAGGCATTGTTTCAGGCTTTTACTCTGAAAAATGAGGGAGATATAGCAGCCATGCCCCTGATTGGGAACGCGCCTTTCTTGTTTCTCCTTTCCTATTGATGAATCTATTGTCCGGTTGAAATATTATTGATTATTTATGACAAAAACAACCGGATGATTGATTTTAACCTCTTACATCTATGGGGGCGCTATTTAAAAAAAAACGTGCCTGTTTTAAGCGCAAGATTTTGTCACAAAAAGATCCTCGACTATGCATATAATTGACAGCTTTGGAAAGAAAACACTCGGATGTTTCCAAAACTGCAAAGATATTGTCTGTGAGTGCCCCAGAACTGATGCTACAGGCGAAACCAAGATGAAACTTCAAACAGGAAATGAGCAGGATTTTTGAGGCTCTGTTTTTCATTGTCTCCTTATATGGCTGTGAATGCGCAAGGAATGAGCCTGCCCGATCTATCGTTTCCCCAAGGTGTCTGCAGCATTGTGACGTATTTGTAGGCATATCATTGGAAGATTGACCATAAGAGACTACATTTGCCAGGTGTCCGCCCGGTGTTCTCCGTCGAAATTGGTGCGTCATCTTCAGCTGCAAGTCTTTTTCCAAGGGATTCAGAGGAGAAAGTAGACATCCACGAACGATATATCAATGAAGAGATATGTGAAAAACACCTTGAGGATTGATTCTAAACAGCGTTTGCCGTGTTTCAGTCGATATTATGGAGTTAATTTGGAAAAAAGTTTGCCGTTTTGATGAATGAATTTTTGGGGTTTTTTGGTACCCAAACGTGATGTACAAAACGGAGCGATTTCTCCTACACAAATAATATTTTTTGAAAAACTGAACATTTGCTATGTAACTGAGAGTCTCCTCATTGAAAACATCTGAAGTTCTTCAAAGGTAAATGATTTTATTTGACTGGTTTTCTTGTTTTTGTGAAAATGTTGCTGGCTGAATTCTAGGCTTATAGCTATGCTAGCTATCAATACTCTTACACAAATGCTTGTTTAGCTATGGTTGAAAAGCATATTTTGAAAATCTGAGATGACAGTGTTGTTAACAAAAGTCTAAGCTTGAGAGCAAATATATTTATTTCATTTCATTTGCGATTTTCATGAATAGTTAACATTGCGTTATGCTAATGAGCATGAGGCTATAAATAGGATCCCGGATCCGGGATTGCTCGACGCAAGAAGTTGGCATGTTTCTACTAACCTTTATTGTACTTTTTAAAAACGTTTAACCTGTTGAAACTCTGGGGGCACTATATCATTTTTGGATAAAAAGACGTGCCCGTTTTAAGCGCAATATTTTGTCACAAAAAGATGCTCGACTAATGCATATAATTGATAGCTTTGGAAAGAAAACACTCTGACGTTTCCAGAACTGCAAAGATGTTCTCTGTGCATGCCCTAGAACGTGAGCTACAGGCAAAACCAAGATGAAACGGCATCCAGGAAATGAGCAGGATTTTTTAGGCTCCGTTTTCCATTGTCTCCTTATATGGCTGTGAATGTGAGAGGAATGAGCCTGCCCTTTCTGTCGTTTCCCCAAGGTGTCTGCAGCATTGTGACGTATTTGTAGGCATATCATTGGAAGATTGACCATAAGAGACCACATTTACCAGGTGTCCGCCCGGTGTCCTGCGCCGAAATTGGTGCGCAAACCACAGCTGCAAGTATTTTTCCATGGAATTCAGAGAAGAAAGCAGGCTTCCACGAACGATATATCAATGAAGAGATATGTGAAAAAACACCTTGAGCATTGATTCCAAACAACGTTTGCCATGTTTCGGTTGATATTATGGAGTTAATTCGGAAAAAGTTTGACGTTGTTGGTGACTGAATTTTCGGTTTGTTTCGGTAGCCAAATGTGATGTACAAAACGGAGCGATTTCTCCTACACAAAGATTCTTTCAGGAAAAACTGAACATTTGCTATGTAACTGAAAGTCTCCTCATTGAAAACATCCGAAGCTCTTCAAAGGTAAATGATTTTATTTATTTGGTTATCTGGTTTTTGTGTAAATGTTGCGTGCTAAATGCTACTCAAAATGCTAAGCTAGCTTAGCATACTCTTACACAAATTAGTGAATTGCTATGGTTCAAAAGCATATTTTGAAAATCTGAGATGACAGTGTTGTTAAGAAAAGGCTAAGCTTGAGAGCAGGCGCATTATTTTCATTTTATTTGCAATTTTCAGAAATCGTTAACGTTGCGTTATGCTAATGAGCCTGGGGCTGTATTCACGATCCCGGATCCGGGTCTGGACTTAGTGCACACGCCTTAAACATTCGGATTACTGGACAAAACGCGCAAACAAAAAGGTATTGGTCATAAAGAGGGACATTATCGAACAAAACAAACATTTATTGTCTAACATGGAGACCTGGGAGTGCCACCAGATGAAGATCATCAAAGTGATTAATTTTAATGCTATTTCTGACTTTTGTGACACTCTCCTTGACTGGAAAATGGCTGTATGGGTTTCTGTGGTTAGGTGCAGACCTAACAGAATCACAAAGTGTGCTTTCTCCGTAAAGCCTTTTTGAAATCTGACACAGCGGTTGCATTAAGGAGAAGTTTATCTTTATTCATATGTTTAACACTTGTATCGTTTACCAATGTTTATGATGAGTATTTCTGTCATTTGATGTGTCTCTCTGCACTTTCACTCGATGTTTGTTTGAGACATTGCATTTCTGACCATAACGTGCCAATGTAAACTGAGATTTTTGGATATAAATATGAACTTTATCGAACAAAACATATATGCATTGTGTAACATGAAGTCCTATGAGTGCCATCTGATGAAGATCATCAAAGGTTAGTGATTAATTTTGTCTCTATTTCTGTTTTTGTGACTCCTCTTTTTGGCTGGAAAAATGGCTGGATGGTTTTCTGTGACTAGGTGCTGACCTAACATGGTTTGCAGTGGTCTCTTAATTTTTTCCAGAGCTGTATATATACTTAGACCACTGTGCCACTTGGGAGCGGCAGGTTGTGTTTTGGGAACATATATTTTGTGATGTCCCCACCATGTTCTCACGAGACTGTTCCCACAACCTAATGAAACATTATGGGAACCTTGAAAGAACAGACTAAATGGGTGTGTCACGCCCTGGTCTAAGTATTTTTGTGTTTTCTTCATTTATTTGGTCAGGCCAGGGTGTGGCATGGGTTTTTGTATGTGATGTGTTTTGTCTTGGGCTTTTTTCATAGGTATTGGGATTGTAGCTTAGTGGGGTGTTCTAGTTAAGTCTATGGCTGTCTGAAGTGGTTTTCAATCAAAGGCAGGTGTTTATCGTTGTCTCTGATTGGGAACCATATTTAGGCAGCCATATTCTTTGAATGTTTCGTGGGTGATTGTCCTTAGTGTCCTATGTCCTTGTTCTGTGTTAGTTTACACAAGTATAGGCTGTTTCGGTTTTCGTTACATTCATTACGTTTATTGTTTTGTAGTGTTTGTGTTTAGTGTGTTTTTTTTCATTAAACATGAATCGTAATCTACACGCCGCATTTTGGTCCGCTTCTCCTTCGCATACAGAAAACCGTAACAGGGTGCTGGGAATATTCCTATAACATCAGATGAATGTTTTTTGCACCCTAAAAGATACATTTTAGAATCATCTGTTCAAGTGGACAGTTTTTGTGTTTTCAGGAACATGTCTTTTCTGATGTCCCCACAAAGTTCTCACCAGACTGTTCCCACAATTTATTGAGTCATTCAGGGAACCTTTCAAGAGCAGATTAAATCTTTTCTAGGAATGTTCTTGCAACATCAGGTGAATGTTTTAAACAAACATTCTATAATTATCATCACAAACTGAACATTTTTTGTGTTATGAGAATATTTGCCGTAACCCAATGAATGGTGTGGGAACTTTCACAGAACCAATAGTTTTGCTGGGTAAGGAATGATTTGTACCAAATACAATGCTTTTAGTTTTAAATATGTTCAGGACTCGTTTATTACTAGCCACCCATTCCAAAACAGACTACAACTCTTTGTTTATGGTTGCAGTGATTTCACTAGCTGTGGTTGCTGATGTGTATAATGTTAAATCTTCAGTGTACATAGACACACAGGCTTTGTTTAATGCTAGTGGTAGATCATTGGTACAAATAGAGAACAGTAAAGGGCCAAAAGAGATGCCTTGCAGGATACCACATTTGACCTATTTTATATTAGAGAAGCTTCCATTAAAGAAAATCCTCTGTGTTCTATTGGATAGATAGCTCTCAACTCATGATATGGCAGATTATTTAAAGCCGTAACACAAGTTTTTCCAATAACAGATTATGGTCAATAATATCAAAGGCTGCACTGAAGTCTAACAATACAGCTTCCACAATCTTCTTATTATAAATGTATTTCAGACATTCATCAGTAATTTGTGTCAGTGCAGTACATGGTGAGTGTCCTTCTCTATAAGTATGCTGAAAGATTGTTCACAGATAAATATCATTGTATCTGGTCAAACACCAGTTTTTTCTAAAGTTTGCTAAGAGACAGCAAGCTGATTGGTCGGCTGTTAGAACCAGTAAAGGGCGCTTTACCATTCTTAGATAGCGGAATGACTTTAGCTTTATCAGTGTGCACAGTGTTTCACTTGCCCTTCTTTCATTTCACTCACCCCCCTTTCTCTCAATATGCTCACCAATACAAATGATCAAGTCAGCTGCGATATGGTAAATGAGCCGTTTTATCCTATTTACTCATTACACTGCTCTGTTTATTGTTACTAAC
Source organism: Oncorhynchus masou masou (assembly GCF_036934945.1). NCBI lineage: Eukaryota > Metazoa > Chordata > Actinopteri > Salmoniformes > Salmonidae > Oncorhynchus > Oncorhynchus masou. Next base: position 36,318,791 of record NC_088214.1, on the reverse strand, counting down.
AGAGATTTCTCAGCGTTTGGAACTGAGATTGTGAGGAAATTGGATTTGGCGATGGGGAGAAGCCTGTGGGTGTGAATGTTTAATTAGAGATGATAAAACAAAGTGGATCAATCACCACCTGGCACACGATCTGGCTCTGGTGGGGAGACCTATATGGTCCTGCTGAATAGGCAATGCACTGGCACAGTCTGGCAATGCACTGTCACAGTCTGACAATGCACTGGCAAAGTCATGGTGGTTTCCTTCTTCGATCCAGGCCATTCATCTTTAGTAAAGGTTTAGTAACATTAATATTAATATTAAGGTATCATGAAAATGGCCATGAAAAATATCATGGCAATTTTCATAATAACTTATTATTAATATCCCAAAAGCCAACCTTTCTACCCCAAGTACACCATTTTTTGAGAACTGCTTAGGACAAATCAACATTCAAAAGACATGCTTCTTTATCATGGTACTCTCTTTCTCATCGTTGTCTTAACTCTATCTATTTCTATTTCTCTAATTCTCTCTGTCTGCAAATGTATCTATCAATTTCCCTCTACCTCCCTCCCCTCTCTCCCGTCTTCTCCCCCTCTCCCAACTGTAACAAAAGATACCACCAGCCGCTACCTCGTCAATAATTTCTATTCAGGTCTAAAATAGGCCTCCTTTTGTTCAAACTTATTGGTAATTTTGCTCAATGACCCTTACTTTCTCGGGGTTGATAGAGAAGTCAATCTGGAAATTGGAAATAATAGTGTAATGGCGGGTTATGTAGCGGTTTACACGGGCAGTCCAAATAAAGCATTATTTGATTTTGGTCCAAGGGAAATCTCTCCAAATGCCAGCGGGTTGAGGGGGCAATATTACGGCGATGTACCCACACTATTGAACTCTAGCCTGGTTGGAGTCCATTCCAACACACTGCCTCTTGGTCATTACGGTTCTTACTGACGAAACGTCTCGCCGAAGCCATTTGAGGTTCACTGGACTAGGCTAAAGGAAGACTGAATAGGATAGACACTAGCATCAGTTCAGGGTAATCTGTATTTCGATGGTTTTCCAGTTTATTAATGGCATTATGCGGGATCAAGCTTTTGGGATGTTCTGTTTTATTTAAAAAATCTGTGTCTGTCTGTCTGTCTGTCTGTCTGTCTGTCTGTCTGTCTGTCTGTCTGTCTGTCCACCAATCATCACAACACAAATCTCCAAAACCATACATTTTATTCCTTTATATCATTCAGAATCTGAAACAGCATAATTCACACATAGCTAAGGTGCAACAAACCAAATAAAATACATTTTAAAGACATTTAAAACAGACCTGATAATGACATGGGTGAGGATGTTTAAAAATAACCACAGCTGGGGCCAGGCTGCCTAGGGTCAGAAAGCGACGTGGGCTTGATATAATGAGAATGTGTCAACAGCCCATCAGCTACTGTCTGCTAGCACACCGCCGCCGTGCTGCTGAGGAGCTCATGCTGAAGTGGACGCCCAATCAAGAGCTCATATGTTTGACATGATTTGGTACACCACCCATTGGCACACACTCTTTCAGCTTGACTAGGCCTGTGTGTGCTGCAATGCAACGCAGATTAACTGCACCTGTTGATTTTAAATTTAAACATACATGCGTGTGTGTGCTGTGATAGGAATTAGTAATGACTGTATGTTTTGATCCACAGTGCATGGCCCCATTTACAGTCTTTGAGATCTGCGTCTTGCCATCTACCAGAGGATTTGATCAGAGGTCTGATTAAAGGCTTGGTACCTCCCGCATACATGATATTAAACATCAGATCTCTGCTCCACTACAGTGAACGGGGCCCAGATATAATGTAAGGGTTGGCCAATATAAGTTAAGTAAGGCCCAACATATACCGATACAGTGCATTAAATGTGACTTCCCCCCAAGGAAAACCATTCATATGATGAATTACGCTGAAAATAATTTTTCTTTGGTGTATTGGCCAAAAACAGCTAACTGGCAAATAGCTGGAGACTCCTGACGAAAAGAGCTGCATTATAGATAGAGAACAGCATTGGGGACAGAGGCATTGACACTTTTTTCGGAGAATTGGTGAATAGTATATTTGAGAATGTTTCTACTTTTTCACCTGGTTTGTCTTAGCATGATATCAAACAGAAAATTCTGTTATTTACAAAAAAATCACTGTTTGTTTTGTGTGTGTGTGTGTCGGCACTTGCGCGTGCATGTGTGTGCATGCGTATGGGCATGTGTGTGTGTGTGTGTGTGTGTGTGTGTGTGTGTGTGTGTGTGTGTGTGTGTGTGTGTGTGTGTGTGTGTGTGTGTGTGTGTGTGTGTGTGTGTGTGTGTGTGTGTGTGTGTGTGTTTGTTAACGAATCTACTCATGTGTGCTTCATTTGCTCCCTCATGTCGACCACTTCCCATGGCCCTATTAGACTATACAAAAACAGAGCTGTCCCAATGGCAGCAGCAACATGCACCTCTCCAAACTAGCTGGTGATTTGCATAAAAGAGAGCATCATTAGCATGTATAGCTGGGTAATGAAAAGGGAAAAGGGGGAGAGATGGGGGAAAAAGCTTCCCGTTCCCCTCCAATTCTCTTTAATCTGACAGGATGGGCCGTTTCCAGGACCTCCTCCAACCGACTGTGTCAGCTCAGCTAGAGATAGAGAGGGGGAGAGAGAGTGAGAAGGGGGGGAGAGAGAGAGGGGGGAAGAGAAAGAGGAGGTAGAGAGAATAGGGGGAGAGAAGAGAGATCCATGTGATATACAGTGTTTATTCTATAGCTCAGCCATATTTCCTATAATTCTGTCATACATCTTTACACACTAGTAGTACATTAACTACTTTGCTTTAGTCAGCTGGTATGATTTCTGTTATTATGGCAATGCCATAGAGAGACTTCAAACCATTACTAGGTAGTCATTGAATATTGTTCATTCGTGATGGAGTAGAGAAGGATATAGAGTGCTATATACGATTAAAAAAAATGTGACTCTACTGGGGTAAAAACTCTATCGATATTACATTGTAATGAGGACCACATGAAAGACAATGTCTTACTTCCCCAATCAATTATATTGTAATGAGGAGGAAGTACTAATCGAATTGACCAATAGGGGTCAGTAGATTTCCACCCATCAGGAAACAAGGGAACAAGCTAAATCCCCTTTGTCTTCTCTGAACTCCACCACTCTACGTGTTTTATTATTTACTATTTACCATGGAAATTGTCAGAGCTAAAACGTTGCTTTTGTGCAGCGATCTGCCTCTATCGGATTAAAATAAATGTTTGTTTTTTTTAATATATAAAAATGTTTACCAGAAAGTTGAATGATTATTCCATATAAAGTGAAAGCACCGGCCTTTGACACGTGTTTGCTCATGTCGACTCCCACTTCCCCTGAGATATGGGTTTAGTAAAGCTTTATTAAATATCTCAATGACGTATTCAAACAATAGCTCTTTTAAGTGTAAAGATGTCATTCTTGAAATATCACTATGAGAGGACATGGAAATATTGCAGCAGAGGAACTGGTGCTATAACAATACAGTGTTTCGTAATATGATCAGGTGCCACATTAGTCAAGATAATGTATCTCCTTTTGGGCCCCAAGGTGCACCTTTCTGGTGTTTGAATCATTTTTTTGTTTGCTTTGTGGTGAATATTGCGAGTTCAACTGTGTGTCAGCCGTGAAATGAAGAGTCGCTTGCATGTCAAATCAAGACAAATGCAAGACATGATTGCATTTAATGGAGTCATTGTAAAGGTAAAGGGTTATGTTTCATAGATGTATGCAAAGGCTTTGTAGGCTATAGGTATATTTGATACAGGGAGACACTTCTTCGCATTATCGCCCTTAAATCAAACAATTAACCTACTACAGCTTTAAATCGTTTCAAACTGGAGTGATTGAAAATGTAGGCCTTTGAAAGTCACTCTCACCGAATAGAGTTCAAAGTACTTTTGAAATGACAATGTCTTCACGGCCACCCAACATACAGTGCCTTGCAAAAGTATTCAGACTCCTTGGATTTCTTCACATTTTATTGTGTTACAACGTGGGATTAAAACTAATTTAACTGTCCGTTTTTGGCAACAATCTACACAAAATACTCTGTAATGTCAAAGTGGAAGAACATTTCATTAAAAGAAAGAAAATAGAAATGAAATAACTGGATTACAGACGTTGCATAAGTATTCTGCTCCCTGAGTTAATACATGTTAGAAACAACTTTGGCATCGATTACAGCGGTGAGTCTATAAGAGCTTTGCACACTTGGTTTGCGCAATATTTGTCCATAATTCTTTTAAATATTCTTCAAGCTCTGTCAAGATGTTGGGGATCGCGGCAAGACAGCCATTTTCAAGTCTTGCCGTAGATTTTCAAGCAGATTTAAGTCAAAACTGTAACTTGGCCACTCAGGAACTTTCACTGACCTCTTGGTAAGCAACTCCCCTGTAGATTTGGCCTTGTGCTGTAGGTAATTGTCCTGCTGAAAGGTGAATTCCTCTCAGTGTTTGGTGTAAAGCAGACTGACAAAGGTTTTCATCTAGGATTTTGCCTGTGCTTAGCTCCATAACGTTTTGTTTATCCGGAAATACTCCCCAGTCTTTGCCAATGTCTAGCATACCCATACCATGATGCAGCCACCACCATGCTTGAAAATAAGGAGGCACTTACTCAGTGATGTGTTGTGGAACTTACTCAGTGATGTGTTGTGGAACTTACTCAGTGATATGTTGTGGAACTTACTCAGTGATGTGCTGTGTTGGATTTGCCCCAAACATAAAAATGTGCATCTAGGTCATTTTTTGGGGCAGTATTACATTAGTTCATTTTTGCATACAAGATGCATGCACATTTAGTATCCTCAGTTTTCTAACCTCACAGACATTGAACTCTGTTTTACGATCACCAATGGACTCATGGTGACATCCCTGAGCAGGTTCCTTCCTGTCCTGCAGCTCAGTTCAGAAGGAGGACTGTATCTTTAATGTGTCTGGGTGGTTTAATATATAATCCACAGCATAATTATTAACTTGACCATGCTTAAAAGAGACATTCAATGTCTTATTTGTTGTTGTTACCCATCTACCAATCACCGCCTTTCTTTGAGGCTTTTTAAAAGCTCCCTGGTCTTTGTAGTTGAATCTGTGTATGAAATTCAATACTTGACTGAGGGAACTTACAGATGTTGTATGAATGGGGGACAGAGGAAGGGGTAGTCATTCAAATATCATGTCAAACTCTATTATTTCACACAGAGTGAGTCCATGCAACTTATTATATGATTTGTTAAGAAACATTTTACTCCTGAACTAATTTAGTCTTGCCTAAACAAAGGGGCTGAATAAATTAAATCACCTCTTCAACCTAATAATTATTTGTACCATTAAACCCTCCTAGAGTCTATTGGTGCACTGGTGAGTCAATAAAGTAAAATAAAAATAAAAATCCACATCCAAAATCTGTCAATTTAATCTAGAGATATCTTTTCTTTTTGTTGTTGAGATATGTTTGTTTTTTCAATCTCCCGAATCCGCCTAAGGCAGCCTCCCGCATCTGCGGTGGAAGGTGGCCGAGCTAAAGCAATGTTTGTCAGGCCATGAGACATCCCGGAAATCGTTCTTCTCAAGAAAACATCTGTCGTGTCTGAACGGTTTGGCCTATGGAAAGGTGAGATTCTCCCAAAAACGACAGTGTTCTCCATTTTGCTCTCCGTCTACCACAAGTGTCACGAAACTTGTCTGACGGTAACCAGTACCGGTGTAAAAAAGGAATGGAAGTATGGAGGTAGTTTTGTGTGTACCCTAAAAAAGGGGTTAAATGTGTAAAACATATATATATATATATATATTTCCTGAGCTTTCTTATATGTCCTAGATATAGGAAAGACACTTAAAAACCTTATTCCATAGGATTCCTTTTTTTACTGTCTTTTTGGCCATTTATGAATGTGTTATTCAATGCATTTCTATGGGCTATAGTAGTAAAGGTCAATTTTTACATTTTATCAAATCATATTTGTTTTTTTGATACCTAAAGGGGTCCTAAAATTCCAAATCAAATAGCTAAATGGTCCATGGAATGACCATTCAACAGCTTAGACTTTTAAGAATTAAAATATCCTTTAACTCTGAGGTAAATTTTCTCTCTATGTGATGATGGATATATTCAACATCATAGACACTTACAAACATTTAACTTCAAAGATGGGTTACTCTCAGTTGCTGGTTAATGCTATTTTACATCTATCTATTTGAATAACGTCTCTTGAATAGCAGCTAGCTGGGTTGTGTATTAGCCCTGGTCTCCAGAGAGCATTGGTCTCCCTGATGGGATGTCACCAATGCGAGACTGCAAGGCGGATCTCCCTCAATTAATCCACCATTAGATGCCACCGATTCACGACTCACTGCTTTTGGTAACTGTGTTGCTGCTCAAATCTAATTACTCTCTCCTCCACTCCTCCTCCCTCCCTCTTTCTCTCTCTCTCTCTCTCTCTCTCTCTCTCTCTCTCTCTCTCTCTCTCTCTTTCTCCTCAGAACAAATGACGGTCCTCTGCTCCTAGAAGCCCTGTGGTTGGACGTTTTATTGCTCCCTTTCTCTTTCTCTCCTCCTCTCTCTCTCCCTCTCTTCCTCCTTCTCTCTCGCTGTCTCTCCCTCAGTCTCTCAGTCCCTCTTTATCCGTCCGTGAGTTTGTTTGCCTTGGCGAGTGCAATAACTGGCTCCGATCAGTGACTTTCCAATCTTCTTGTTTTTATTTTATTTTTTTCCCCCTTAATGAGTGAGCTGTGCCTACGTTCTCTACCACCTACCATACTGGAAGAGTGCATCTCCGGGACTAGAAAGACTGGCTGGCTGGTTGGCTGGTTGCCTTACTGACTGTTTGACTGACAGACTCGGTGGGTCTTGGGTGCTTTGGGGCTGTGGCGTCCAGCATAGAGGCTGAAGATATACAGGGGGGGTTACGCCTGTTTCAATGCACCAGCGGCGGCAGTAGGAGCACATATTTCCCTGCGCTCTATCCTCTGTGCTCCCTGCTCTCACTAGCATGGTAACCCACATGAATCAAGCATGGAACGGGGCCGCACGGCACCGTCGGCAGCAACTGCAGCCTTAACGATCCCAGTCTTCTCCTCGCAGGCGAGGCGACGTCAGATGACTGACTCTCCGGCTTTGTGCACAGTGGAAGGGAAGCTCTCTCTCAGGAGGAACAGGAATTTAAGGGTAAGCCTACTTCAGCGGATGAGGGTTTCATGCAGATTCACCATAACTTTCCCTTGAAATTCTATGAGGGGAGATTTTCTTTCTTTCTTATTCTACTTCTTCTTCTTCTTCTTATTGTTTTACATTTTGTGTCAGAGTGAAGCGTGACGAGTGTGTAAATCTTGTCATTGTCAGTGTCCGGTTTGGTGGATTGCTATGGATTTGTAAAGTGTGTGGTTAACCATTAACATATTCATTGGATTCTCCATTCTGCAATTAAAGGACAATCATTGTGTGTGTGTGTGTGTGTGTGTGTGTGTGTGTGTGTGTGTGTGTGTGTGTGTGTGTGTGTGTGTGTGTGTGTGTGTGTGTGTGTGTGTGTGTGTGTGTGTGTGTGTGTGTGTGTGTGTGTGTGTGTGGGTAAAAGAGAGGCGGAAAGTACCGACCAAAGACAACTCTCCTTTCTCCCCTCTCTCTATCATTATTCCTCAGTTTTACAGATTGTTGTGGCACCTCTTTTTTTTGTATCGCTCTGTTTATAGTATCACACCCTAGTTGTGTGGCATTAGGCTCTTGTAGGAGGGTTACATTTAAGCTTTCAAGGCTTCAAAAGTCTTATCTTGCTACCACTGAAAATATTCAAATCACATCAAAGAGTAGTCTCTGTATCGTAACCCAGGTTGTCTGTTGTATGGGCGTTCTGCCTTCTCTCTGTCCCTGCCATACTCTGGTGGAGCTGTAGATGGCTGCTACAGCACTGTAGCGGAGCTGTCCACAGAGGTGGTGCTGAAATCTGCTCCTCGATTTGCTCTCTCTGTCTGCTTTCTCTCAGTGTTGTCTCAGTAGAAGGGCTGTGGCAGGATGTGATCAGCCCTAGTATGGACACCGCATCGGAGAAAGACAAGTCAGAGAGCAATAGGGGCTCTGTTAGCAATATAACTTCTCTAGTATCAGGCGTATTATGGGAATCAATTTTGGGATTGATTTGGTAGACCACACATCCCTTATAGGTTTGCTTTTGGGTTGTTTGAACAAGATGACCAAAAAGAGTTGTTTGAATAAGCTGACATGTGTGTCAGTTTGATGGGACAGCTGTCGGCATCTCAGGTTTTTTTGGTGTTTCTGTGTATGGTGGTTCCTATTTGCAGTGCCTCTGTGCTCAATGGAGCATATGACTGTGTTTGAGTTTCAATGTAAAGTATGGCTATTACTGCTCTCAGGGGTGCAATGTTGCTGACATTAAAGGTGTTCTTGTTGTCAACTGCAAGTAGATGACCCTAACGTTAGAGTTTCATTGATACAGTACAATTACCGGATTACTAAATGGGAAAGAGCTTTAAACTTTTTTCATTTTAAAGCTGCCTCTTTCTTTCCATGTTAAATCATTTTGTGGTGATTTTAGAGTGTGTGCGTGTGTGCGTGTGTGCGTGTGTGTGTGTGTGTGTGTGTGTGTGTGTGTGTGTGTGTGTGTGTGTGTGTGTGTGTGTGTGTGTGTGTGTGTGTGTGTGTGTGTGTGTGTGTGTGTGAACTGGTCAAATGTCCAGTTGACATGGTAATACAAGTCCAAGTGTTAGTTTTCAGTAGTGTTCATTTGGTGTTTTAGTTTATTCAATTCCTTTACTCAGCTATGTCTTGTGTTTTAATTTCACACAAAATGGTAAGCGGGGCACGTACAGTATTATCTCAGCAAATGCTTTAAAGTATTACTATTTATCAAGTAGACATTTGTACTAGAACAGAAACAAGAGATGCATAATTGTACATATCCACTCAACAGTAATGATACTGTTCAACAGCAGAACAAAAAAAGATATCCAAAAACACATGCTGTGCACTGTCAAATCACAGGAGCAGACATAGCCTGAGTGAATTCCATTCACACATTCACGCGGTACATTCACACGGTAAATTGTGAAACACACTCACTCTCACACACACACACACACACGCACGCACGCACGCACGCACACACACACACACACACACACACACACACACACACACACACACACACACACACACACACACACACACACACACACACACACACACACACACACACACACACACACACACACACACACATATACACACACACACACACACTACTCCCCTCTGTCATTTGGCCACAGAAAGCCTCTGCCCCCCTCAGAAAATGAGAGCTCTAATAACAGTCATTGTTCCTGTTTCTGACAGCCTTCATTGCAGGGCCGTCCCTTTTTTTCCTCCCCTTTTTTCCAAACGATCTGTAATTTGCCTCCTGCTGCTAATGGATTTCTCCTCTATGCCTGTCTTTTGTGCAATATGTGTGTGTGTGCGTTCATGTGTGCATGTGTGTGTGCATGTGTGTGTGTCTGCGTGTTCTTTGGTGTGTGTGTGTGCATTACTGTGTGTGTGTGTGTGTGTGTGTGTGTGTGTGTGTGTGTGTGTGTGTGTGTGTGTGTGTGTGTGTGTGTGTGTGTGTGTGTGTGTGTGTGTGTGTGTGTGTGTGTGTGTGTGTGTGTGTGTGTGTGTGTACTTGAATGTAGTGTGGCTAGAGCACAGTTGACTATTAATGAAGCTGGCAATCGTGATGTTAAAGGCAGGGTTGAAAGGCCATGGTTTCCATAGCAAGCCCTCGAAACATTTGCCACTCATTTATCCAGTTGTTTTTATTTACTTATTTGTTTATGCATGTTTGTTTGTCTAACTGGCATCTTTCTTTTTGTTCCAGGGCTCTCATTTTGCTTGGATTTGCGTCAGTAAAAACTGATTGCCCAGTGCCACAAAGGAGTGCAATCGAATGAAGGGAATTCCGAGGAGAAGAATGGTCTGATTGGTGCCTGCAGGTAAGAGCTCCATTAATGAGACATCAACTTCCTAGTTCCTCCCTCTGTACACGCACACACACACACATACACGTGAATATACACATAGAAACTCACCCGCCCAGGCACACTCACCCCTCCCATCACAGTCCCGGTTCACAAATGCACAGTGTCTTCATTTCTGTTTGCAGAACACATCTGACATGGAGGGCCCCACCTGCCCCATCCTTCGGGCAGCAGGCTATCTTCAATCAATCACTCAACTCATAGAGAACATGACATCACTCAGGCTCACACTACTATTGAGGACCTCTTGAGTTCCCCTGCTGCTGTCCCCAATGCCCTCTCTTCTCTTCCTCCCCCTCCTCTGTGACTCTCTTCGGTGACGGGTATTCTTGGGTGGATAATACGGATCACGTTGTTATTGCTTAAGAATACGCGTAGTTGAGGAGAGTCCTCTCGACACTGACTTGGAGGAGCTAAAGGAGCTAACGTCCCGCTGCATGAGCCAAAGTAGAGCCAGGATGACTGCCTGGTTTCCATATCCAGGACCATTTATCAAGTAACTGGACAGATTAACAAAAACTAATTACTTTACTGGGCTTTCAGCTACGCTTTCCAGCCCCTATAGACGCTAGCAGCAAAAAGAGAGAAAGAGAGAGAGAGAGAGAGAGAGAGAGAGAGAGAGAGAGAGAGAGAGAGAGAGAGAGAGAGAGAAAGAGAGAGAAAGAGAGCGAGAGAGAGAGAGAGAGAGAGAGAGAGAGAGAGAGATTAAACTCTTACAGTTACCTCTCCCAGGATGTTTTTTCGCAGTATCGTATTATTGTGCAGTGTAATATGATTTGATTAACCATTCTGACGAATGTTGTGTCTTCTGTGTATCGACTCCACCAGTGTTTATTTATTATTTAGCATTTTGTACAATTTGTTCATTTTGCCTTTCCGGATGAAACAGGCTATTATGTTCGTTTTCACTTTAGGGAGTCGTGTCTTGTACTACAGGCTTGCTTGGTGCAGTAATGGACATTTGTATTGGTCTTAAAAATACAAAAGACCTCCTACGCAACATTTAGCTTGCATACAAATAGATTTTGTGGTAACACGGTTTCTGGCCTCAGGACTGCTGCCCAGAGATGGCCATATTGCCTGCGGATACCTCATTAAGAGTGAAAGAGTAGATTGGGAGAATATGTCAAGAGAATGAAAAACTATGAAGGAGTAACTGAATTTGAACCCAACATATGTATATTATACCTTATTCCTGTGTATCAATACTAAATTATATTACAGAGAGCTGGTTGTTAGTGATCACAGAGTAAATATCAATACCCAGAGAATCTGCACTGGCACATTTAATTTATTCCACAATCTTGCGCCATACAGGCCGTCCCTCTGGAGATAAATTCTGCAAGCCCAGTAACATCATTCCCTGACTTAATGTGTTTGCGACAAAGGGACATTCTCATCCAAAATGATTTGCGCATCAAGAAGAGTCATTACGCTTTAATGGTGTCGGGAAATGACCCTCTCTTAGCTTACGCTGGTGGAAATCAATGAGGCCTGCATTACAGTGTTATTGTGACGGTCATTTTCTGCTGAATCATGCTGTTTAATTTCTTGCCCTTCGACAAATCATCCACCGACTTATCAATTTGGCCAGAGAGCTTACGTTTGATTGCATTAGATGAGATCACATAAAATAAATAGCATAATTGAAGTTCCTCTAAAAATGCTACCATGACATCTCTTGAGTCTGCTATGAATCTAATGATCCTATCAATCTCAAGCTTATCTAAGACTGAAAGGAGAAGGCAAATGTCTGCTCGAGCATCTATTGAATCTATTTGTACTGTCATAATTGGATCCTACCAGTAGGGGAGCCCTGTAGCTCACAGTCAGACAATGAACTCAATGAACTGTTAGCAAAGCTGTGTGTTTGGCAGGACAAACGGGCATGCTTTTGACAATCTGTAATTTCAGTTTATGACATTTTGAACATAATTTTCTCATCAGACATTTTCGTTAATTGACTGTATTTGTATGGCATGTTGAAAACCCAGACAATCTGTAAAATATTGTGGTCCGAAAAACAATATGACAAACAATAAACAAACCATTTGAAATATGTGAAAGCTTATGTGATTTTATCATGTTAATCATGTCCATAGTTTTTTTTTATCTCTGTAATACAAAACAAATGAGAGGATATTCATTCATGCCTTTGGAGTGTTATGGCTAAATCTGACCCCAGGACACTTCGATGTTTACTCTTCAATTATTCCCCTGTGATTGTCTGACTGGCTGCTCTCTCTCCTCCAGGAGAAGAATGTCGTCTCCACACATAAGCTCCCCTTAATCGATAGACAATTCCTCTCGATTAGCAAGGCACCATTTCCTCCGCAGTGGCCAGACAAAGATAAAGACTTTGGCAGTTTTTTTGAGGGGTGTTTAAACTGTTAGTCATAGAACCAGAGCCCTAGTTTGGTAACTAAGATGTGTTGCAATTTTAAAAGAGTTGCAGTGGGGAGAACAAGTATTTGACTGCCAATTTTGCAGGTTTTCCTACTTACAAAGCATGTAGAGGTCTGTAATTTTTATCATAGGTACACTTCAATTGTGAGAGAAGGAAATCTAAAACAAAAATACAGATAATTACATTATATGATTTTTAAGTAATTCATTTGCATTTTATTGCATGATATAAGAATTTGATACATCAGAAAAGCAGAACTTAATATTTGGTACAGAAAACTCTGTTTGCAATTACAGAGATCATACATTTCCTGTAGTTCTTGACCAGGTTTGCACACACTGCAGCAGGGATTTTGGCCCACTCCTCCATACAGACCTTCTCCAGATCCTTCAGGTGTCAGGGCAGTCGCTGGGCAATACGGACTTTCAGCTCCCTCCAAATATTTTCTATTGGGTTCAGGTCTGGAGACTGGCTAGGCCACTCCAGGACCTTGGGATACTTCTTACGAAGCCACACCTTAGTTGCCCTGGCTGTGTGGTTCCGGTCGTTGTCATGCTGGAAGACCCAGCCACGACCCATCTTCAATGCTCTTACTGAGGGAAGGAGGTTGTTGACCAAGATCTCGCAATACATGGCCCCATCCATCCTCCCCTGAAAACGGTGCAGTCGTACTGTCCCCTTTGCAGAAAAGCATCCCCAAAGAATGATGTTTCCACCACCATGCTTCACGGATGGGATGGTGTTCTTTGGGTTGTACTCATCCTTCTTCTTCCTCCAAACACGGCAAGTGGAGTTTAGACCAAAAAACTATATTTTTGTCTCATCAGACCACATGACCTTCTCCCATTCCTCCTCTGGATGATCCAGATGGTCATTGGCAAACTTCAGACGGGCCTGGACATGCACTGGCTTGAGCAGGGGGACCTTGCATGCGCTGCAGGATTTTAATCCATGACGGCGTAGTTTGTTACTAATGGTTTTCTTTGAGACTGTGGTCCCAGCTCTCTTCAGGGCATTGATCAGGTCCTGCTGTGTAGTTCTGGGCTGATCCCTCACCTTCTTCATGATCATTGATGCCCCACGAGGTGAGATCTTGCATGGAGCCCCAGAACGAGGGTGATTGACCGTCATCTTAAACTTCTTCCATTTTCTAATAATTGTGCCAACAGTTGTTGCCTTCTCACTAAGCTGCTTGCCTATTGTCCTGTAGCCCATCCCAGCCTTGTGCAGGTCTACAATTTTATCCCTGATGTCCTTACACAGCTCTCTGGTCTTGACCGTTGTGGAGAGGTCGGAGTCTGTTTGATTGAGTGTGTGGACAGGTGTCTTTTATACAGGTAATGAGTGGAGAACAGGAGGGCTTCTTAAGGAAAACTGTGAGAGCCGGAATTCTTACTGGTTGGTAGGTGATCAAATACTTATGTCATGCAATAAAATGCAAATGAATTACTTAAAAATAATACAATGTGATTTTCTGGATTTTTGTTTTGTATTCCGTCTCTCACAGTTGAAGTGTACCTATGATAAAAATTACAGACCTCTACATGGTTTGTAAGTAGGAAAACCTGCAAAATCGGCAGTGTATCAAATACTTGTTCTCCCCACTGTAGTTATGCCTGGCTAGATTTAACAATGCATTGCAAATGGAGAACTTCAGAGACTTTCTAAGCAAAGGCTAACACACAGACTTTAGTAATGACACAGTGAAACGCACCACGCCTAAATCATACACCTGATAGATCATCCACTCCTTCAAGATGTAGAGTTGTCTGTCAGAGCAATCTACTGGAAAAAAATGTAACTGCAACTAGCAACAATTTCCACATGTATACTGAGTTACAGTTCATATAAGGAAATCAATAAATTGAAATAGATTAATTAGGCCCTAATCTGTGGATTTCACATGACTGGGCAGGGGTGCAGCCATGGGTGTGCCTTGGAGGGCACATGCCCACCCAGTCCTCAGCATGCTGTTTAATCAGAATCTCGACGTGCCTATCTTGGCAAAGGGGAAATGCTCACTAACAGGGATGTGTTTCCAAAATTTTTGAGAAATACATTTTTTGTTGGTATGGAACATTTCTGGAATGTTTTATTTCAGCCCATGAAACATGTGTTTATATTTTTGGTCAGTGTAGTTCAGCGGCAATCTGTAGCCAATGGGCACAGACGTCAGTTCAACATCTATTTTTGATTTACATTTGGTTGAGTTGTCGACTAACGTGCATTCAACATGAAATAAACAAGAACAAAACATCACCATGACATAGGATTTAAGTTAAAAGTTGGGTTGAAAAAAGACAACAATTGCTTAGGTTGATGACTTTATGCAAATCCAATCAGTTTACCACGTTCATTCAACGTCATCACATAGCATTTTTTTAAATGAAACAATGTTGATTCAAGCAGTTCTCCAACCAGTTCTTCAGACCCATGTTAAATACAGAAAGACAGAAAGGAGATAGGGAATGAACACACACGTGTGAGTGTTCAAACCATCCAATTATCTCAAGTCTGTATGTAGTACACTGTGGCGTGGCTGAAGGTAATGGTTTGAAAAGTAATTTACCCCCCCCCCCTTCCCCCCAAAAATAAGCAGATGTTTATTTTCTTCCAGGACCTGGGCTTAATGTTCTGTTTGTCTTTTTGTCCTTATCTACCTCCGTATTCAAGGGTGTGTTAACCTTACCTGATATTCTAGAATTCGAATGCTATGTTTCCTACCATCTTTGTGATTATAGAGCAGACAGAACATTAGAACAGAAGTTGTAGTACAATATGTACACTGCCTTCAGAAAGTATTCATATCCCTTGAGTTATTCCACATTTTGTTGTTACAGCCTCAATTCAAAATGGATCAAATCTTTTTTTCTCACCCATCTACACAAAATACCCCAAAAATGACAAAGTGAAAACATGTTTCAACAAATTTTTGCACATTTAAAAAAATAAATACATAAATTTACATAAGTATTTACATAAGTATTCACACCCCTGAGTCAATAGATGTTCCAATCACCATTGGCAGCGATTACAGCTGTGGGTCTTTCTGGGTCAGTCTCTAAGAGCTTTGCAGAACTGGATTCTTTTAAAACCTCTTCAAGCTCCATCAAGTTGGTCGTTGATCATTGCTAGACCACCATTTTCAAGTCTTGACATAGATTTTCAAGTCTAGCCATAGATTTTCAAGCCGATTTAAGTCAAAACTGTAACTAGGCCACTCAAGAACATTCATTGTTGCCTTGGTAAACAACTCCAATGTATATGTGGCTTTGTGTTTTAGGTTGTTGTCCTGCTGAAAGGTGCATTTGTCTCCTAATGTCTGTTGGAAAGCAGACTGAACCAGGTTTTCCTATAGGGTTTTGTCTGTACTTAGCACTATTCCATTTATTTTTATCCTAAAAAAACTCCCCAGTCTGTGCCGATGAGACGCATACCCATAACATGATTCAGCCAACACCATCCTTGAAAATATGAAGAGTGGTACTCAGTGGTGTGTTATGTTGGATTTGCCCCAAACATAACGCTTTTATCCAGTACATAAAGAAAATGTCTTTGCACATTTTTTGCAGTTTTACTTAAGTGGCTTATTGCAAACATGATGCATATTTTTGGAATATTTGTATTCTGTACAGGCCTCCATCTTTTCATTCTGTAATTTAGGTAAGTATTGCTCCCAAGTGGCACCGCGGTCTAAGGCACTGCTTCTCAGTGCTAGAGGTGTCCCTACAAACCCTGGTTCGATCCCGGGCTGTATCACAACCGGCTGCGATCGGGAGTCCCATAGGAAGGCGCACAATTGGCCCAGCGCCGTCCGGGTTAGTGAAGGGATTGGCTGGGGTATGTCGTCATTGTAAAATAAGAATTTGTTCATAACTGACTTGCCTGGTTAAATAAAGGTTCAACACAAAAATATATACATTATTGTGGAGTAACTACAATGTTGTTGATCCATCCTCAGTTTTATCCTATCAGCAATTCAACTCCGTAACTGTTTAAGAGTCACCATTGTCCTCATGGTGAAATCCCTAGGAAGGAAGGACGCCGGTATCTTTGTAATGACTGGTTGTTTTGATACACCATCCAAAGTGTAATTAATAACTTCACCGTGCTCAAAGGGAAATGTCTGCCTTTTTTCATTTTGCCCATCTACCAATAGGTGCCCTTCTTTGACCTTCATGGGCCCTTCATGGTCTTTGTGGTTGAATCTGTGTTTGAAATTCACTGCTCGGCTGAGGGACCTTCCAGATCATTTTATGTGTGGGGTACAGAGATGAGGTAGTCATTAAAAAATCATGTTAAACACTATGATTGCACAGAGAGTGAGTACATGCAATTTATTATGTGACTTGTTATGCAATTCTTTACTAGCCCTGAGACTTCAGGAGAACTTAGTCAGGCTTGCCATAACAAAGGGGTTGAATACTTATTGACATTTGAGCCATTCATTTTTTATTAATTTGTAAAATTGTGTATAAACATAATTCCAATTTGACATTATTGTGTGTAGGTGAGGAGGCTGGAGATGATCTGCTATAGTACTGGATATCTATCAGTACTCTATCATCTACACGATATCTACCAGTACTCTATCATCTACACAACACATGTCATGTTCCTGGTTCACAGTAAAAGCCTGACCTGAACCGTACTGTGCTGACTCTGATATTTTCTTTTGACATTGTCCATTCCAGCACAGTTTCCACAATTATGGTGGATATGCAACCTTTCCATCCAAGTACAGCTTGGCTTGGTTCAGCTCAGTTTGCCACAGTACTGTGAAAAGCGTATTGGAGTTCCACAGCACGATCAATTGATGATCCATTGGACTGCACTGAGATGCTTGGGATTGTCTGAATATGATCATAGTGCATCCACAACCCAAGTCAGGATGATAGAGTTGAGGCCTCCCAGGAAGCAAAATTATGTTGACGTCAGGTGCATTTTAGGTGCTGAATGAAAGGTGAATAAACATGTTTTCCTGAAGTCGAAGAAAAGTATTTTCCAGATGCTGAAAAGACGTAATTTACAGATGTTGAAAATGTGTATTCTTATATGTATAGAAAATATTAAGAAGCCTTTCTCTTTCCATGACAGACTGACCAGGTGAATCCAGGTGAAAGCTATGATCCCTTATTGATGTTACTTGTTAAATCCACTGCAATCATTGTAGATAATGGGAAGGAGACAGGTAAATTAAGGATTTTTAAGCCTTGAGACAAGTGTATGTGTGCCATTCAGAGAGTGAATGGGCAAGACAACAGATTTTAGTGCCTTTGAACGGGTTATGGTAGTAGGTGCCAGGTGCAAGAACTGTGTCAAGAACTGCAACGCTGATGGATTTTTCATCTTCCCATGTCTCTTGTGTATCAAGAATTGTCCACCTCCCAAAGGACATCCAGCTAACTTGACACAACTGTGGGAAGCATTGGAGTCAATATGGGCCAGCACCAATGTCCCCTCTAAGCTGCACTGTGGGCGTGCAGTGGCCCTGAGACTGTCGAGCAGCTCCCCAGAAAGTAGAAGTAGAAGTAGAAGAAAAATCAGCCTGAGATTGATCTTCACTCAACTATCTAGAGTTTTCCCCTCTTAGTTAACACTATCAACATTTCCCTTCACTGTGGAAATTGTGATTGAGTCAACACAATACTAGCCACTTTCAGTGCAACATTCCGAAACTAAACAAACAATGCAATAGCTTTTTGTTGTAGGCAGAACGCATCAGAGTAGGATTCTATTGCCCACGACTCATGCCCGTACTCCACACAGACCAGTGCGGCATAGCCAATCAGAGCTGCTTATATGCAAATAGACCATTGCCGTATATGGATCTATGCCCTTTACTTTGAACTGGACCGTGTTTACACCTGTGCTCATGAGTAGATGTGCTTGTTTTGAGATCAAAGCTGCATGTAGCCACGTGTGCACATTTTGTTCATAACTTTTGCTAGTTAGTGAGTTATTAGCCCAGTTAAAGATCATTCGTAGTCAGAAATAGAGGAGTGATTGCTTCCTACAAGAGCACAAAACGTGTACATTTCTACACATATTTGAAAAGCTAGTCAGGTAAAGAGCTTTTTGTTATCTAAAGGGGCATTGTTGTATTTTGAGACAGGCTTGAATAAGCTAAGTAGCCAATAAGCAGACGGTAGCATAATTTGTCTGATTCTCTGTGATAATGGTATGGGAATAATAATGCAATTCATTTTGTGAAGGGGTTTCTTGCATCAAACAACACAACATTTTCAGGCACCTCCTTGTCTGAAGGGCAAGTGGATGAACAGGTTCATGTCAAACCCTGCATGTTTTTTCAAAAGTCTCATGGAATGTAGGCCTACATTGAGCACCACACATTGGCTGCTTCTGTAGGCTGAATGATAGAACAACTACAGTATTTTCATGTTAAAACAAGAACACATGCACTTATCTGGTGTATTTGACAATATATTTTTTATATGGCCAAGTTTTAACTGCACATACATTCTCAATAAAGTGAGCATTAAATCAAAACAATACTTTTTCAAGCATCTTAATATAGGAAAGAAGAGCGAGCCAATTCAAGAGTGCAACAGAATATTTATTATTGCTCCCATCTGTTAGCTTTTAACCTCTTACAGCTATCCCCCTACTTTTTTCAATTTCCGCCTGAAGACATACCCAAATCTAACTGCCTCTAGCTCAGGCCCAGAACCAAGGATATGCATATTCTTGGTTTCATTTGAAAGACAACACTCTGAAGTTTGTGTAAATGTGAATTGAATATAGGAGAATATAACACAATAGATCTGGTTTAGATAATACAATGTAATACAATTGTTTCTATTTATTGTTGTATCATCATCTTTAAAATGAACAGGACAAAACAAACATTCAGGTAGGATGATGGGGACAATTTCAGTGAAAAACATAAGAGGGCAACAGTACTTGTGCAAAGTTTCAGAATGATAACTTCCAAAATGAGTGTGCTACATGACATTTATCATGAAGTAACCCAGGTGTCCCACACAAGTAGCCCAAATGTAACCAAGTGGCCAAATTGGTGAAGTTATACATTTTGAATGGAATAACTATATACAAAATTGTATTCTAACACACCCCCCCCCAAAAAAATGGAGAAAAAAAACATGAAGAAAAAAAATATACATTTACAAAATAACACTTTCAATATTTGTCAGACCCTCACAATATTGTGCTGCTGATGCCAGGTGCCATAGCAGTCTCTTTCTGCTGTAAAGCAGAGGGTCATCAAGCATGTGGTGCAGGTGATGGGGGACTTCATTTTGCATAGAACACAGCGACGCCTCCATGCGGTGCACCTTTTGACCTGAGGCACATCCATGCCTGCAGAAATACATTTGGGCAGATGAACACCACTTGTGGCAGGAGCAGAAGGGACAGAGGGAGAGGGGCTTTCCACAGCTCTTAGCCATTTCCTTGTGTAGGATGAATGCATTCACCACAGCAATGTCGATGAAATGATAGAAGAAGGTCTTGTACCATTTCATCGACTTATGGAGAACATTGTAATAGCCTATCAGCGCATCTGACAGGTCCACGCCTCCCATGCTCTTGCTTATTGCAGTTGGAATGGGGACATGTTTTGCAGTCCATGCCCCAGTAGCGCTGAGGCAACAGGTGTCCGGCTGGATGAACCAGCTTCAGTGGGGGATGGACACTTTGCCACTGGGGGCTCCCATTCGGAGTCAGTGTCACTGTGAAAGAAAATGTTCAGACAAAATAGTTTCACATATGAGCCCTGTATCAACAGGTTTAATAAACAGATATATATAGAGTACAGGGAACATAAGGTTGAATATATTATTATATATTATTATATTATGACTGACCAGCTAGATCTACTGTCTGTTTTATATTATGACATTTCAGCTAGATCTACTGTCTTTATTATATTACAACAGACCAGCTGTATCTACTGTCTCCATTTCACTTTGGCCATTGTTGTGGGCCTGCCCTCCCGTCAACAGCCTCAAATAGGTTATTTCATGTGGCGGTGGGGTGGGGTGGAGCGGCAGACACACGCATCTCGGCCATGCTCCCTCTAATCCACAATATGTATATATACACACAGAAACATAGGCTATGGGTCATACACATACATACAAACATAGGCTATGGGTCATACACATACATACAAACATACCCCCACCCACAATGTAAAGCCTATGTGTACTTTACACATTTCATTACATTTTTATATATTGACACTAAAATAAAATAAAATCACAAATAATATTTTATATTATTAATTTCAAACAACAGCATTAGCATGAGAAGAACTTACCAGTCCAAAACGATGTCCTCTCCATTCAAAAAATATTCCTCTATTTGGTAATCAAAGCTATGCTAGCTAAATGAATCGTCCTCCAACAATCTCTGTCTCACTTTCCCGATTAATTTCTTCTAAAATTGTGTTTACATTTGTATATCTAGACTTAGATTTAGCTTTCCCTTACTTAGTCGCCATACTGATTGATATATAAACAGTTGAAGATGTGCTTTACCAAATAGTGCTGTGCGTAACATGCGCTACTTCCAGTATGAATCTTCAATGGTGAATGACCCTCTTTACGCCGGAGTTTACTACATGGGTTTGTCTTCCAACATATAACCATTTAATATTGCCGTTTACCTCAGCTCATTGGCTATCTACCCAGCTAGACGATCCGTGGTCATTGGGTTAAAATACAGTCAATCAATGAAACAGCGGTCATATCATTGGTGCACAATGATTTCATTATTTGTTGTCTTCAAATCGGTTTCTTTCAGTCAATACGTCCCGTGAAAAGTCCCATCACGTTTGGTTGTGTTACCAACAACCAGTTGATTGCAATGATACCAAACATGACTGGAAAAGTCATGTTTAGTGTGTGTATTTACATCGACTGTGTCGTCGAAAATTGAATGAGACAGAATTCACGACACAAGCGGTTCACAAAATGTTTCGTGTTAGGCTATAAAAATTGATTTTATCAAACAAAAGACCATTCATTGTGTAACAATGAGCATTGGGATTGCAAACAGAAGAAGATTGTCAAAGGTAAACTATTTATTTTATTGCAATTTGTGATTTTGTTACGCCTGTGCTGGTTGAAATAGTTTTTTTTATGGGTCCTCAGATAATCGCATCGTATTCCTTCGCAGTAAATCCTTTTTAAAATCTGACAACGCAGTTGGATTAGCAAGATTATAGGCTTTCGAAACATGTGAAACACTTGTATTTTCATGAATGTTTAATATGACTATTTATGTAGCATTCACCGTATGTTGTCGAATTTAATCCCACTAACGGGTTCAGTGCGCAGAGGTTAATACATGATTCCATATGTGTTATTTCATAGTTTTTGATGTTTTCACTATTATTCTACAATGTAGAAAATAGTGAAAATAAATAAAAAACCTTGAATGAGTAAGTCTGTCCAAACTTTTGACTGGTACTGTAGATGTCTATGATTCGTTCAGATTTCGTCTGGACTGGACAAATCTGAACCAATTATAGACGTCTTTGTCTGAGCCAAATCAAGGCACGTCTGGACTGGACCAAATCTGAACCAAACATACATGTCTTTGGATGTTTAAATCAAGGCTCGTTTGGACTGCACATAAAAAAAGACCATAAAAAGGTGTCCCGTCCTGAGAAGACTGAATAAACATGTCCAAAAGACGTCACCTTCTGTAAATGCTTCGTTGGAATATTTCCTTTATTCTGATTCATGTGCCATTGATGCTTTTTTAAAATCTCTTAATACCAAAAATGATTTGCGATGTATTCCAATCTAAAGAGCTGAAAAATAAATAGTACACAATATGGAACTCAATGACCATGTACACCACACTAATGCCACAGCAGAATTTCTCTCTCTCTCTCTCTCTCTCTCTCTCTCTCTCTCTCTCTCTCTCTCTCTCTCTCTCTCTCTCTCTCTCTCTCTCTGTGTGTGTGTGGAAGCCCTGACCTCTTGGAACATAATCATCTCCTGGACCCTGGTTTACTCCATCATCTGGTCTCCTCTCTCCCTCTCTTTCCTCCCTCCCTCGCTTTCTCTCTCGCTCCATATCTTTAATTATTCTGTGATAATTAGTCCATCAGGGAATTTTCATCTGCATTGATAAACACACACACACACACACACACACACACACACACACACACGCACACACGCACACACGCACACGCACACACACACACACACACACACACACACACACACACACACACACACACACACACACACACACACACACACACACACACACACACGCACCACTAAACGATACCCTGTAGTGCTCTCTAAAAAGGTACAATTAAAAATGTTTTGCTGCCGGTGTGCATCTACTGTGTAAGAATGTGTTTGTGTGTGTTTAACAAAGTCGGGGCCACTGGTCTGTTGGAATGAGAGCTTTGAGAGAAATGTGGTGCTGTGGAGTTCTTCTTACTGTTAAAGCTCTTCCTGTTCTGAGAATCCAAAGCTTTGTGACACATTCACAGACACCTTCAGTTTGCTTTATGTTTTTCGGCTTGGTGTTATTGGAGGCATTTTACAGAGGTGTTGCGTTTTGCTATACACTTCAACCTGAATATCTACAGCCCTGTTGGTTGCTCCTCATCAGTATATATACAAATATCCTGTGTTTCTTTTCTCAGATGGATGTAAAAGGGATATTTGATAGCTAATGTATGTATTGTGTATTGCTTTCCCACAATACATCAATATTTTAGCATATTCTTCGGAAATAACTTGTATATCTTTGCGTGCTGCCTGCATGGCCAGCAGATATTTTGTCTATATACAACAAGCTGCACCTCGTTGCCTTCTGATGGGAAGCGTGAAAATAAACAGACAGAGTGATGCTCTCCCAGAGTTCTTTGTTTGTCTTTTGAAAAAAGTTGACACGCTCGCTGGAATTCTAAATCAACAGTTGCCAGATTTGTTTGCACTGAACTGACACATTGACACACATAGCAGTGAATCCTTCTGTTTAACAAATGGCTTGGCAAGCCAGGGCCGTCTCCAAGATCAAAGAAAGAGTGCCTTCTTCTGCTTTCACCAGTTTCTTTCACAGCATCACAATAACACTTCTGCACTCGGCGACTGAGAGCTTTTGGATAGCGTTCGGTTGGCAGAACAAAATGTTTTATTTAAAGCGCATGTATTGGCTTGGTCATGGTTTTGGAAATGATTGTCTTTGCTAATCCTACAGCAGGTCTTTTATGTAAAACATGCTCCTGCCAGGACCTACAGAGAACATCTAGTGTGTAATGTATTGTACACATTTCACACTGGCTTCCAGTATTAGTGTTGATTAGGGCTGTCAAACGATGCAATTATTTTATTGAGTTGAATCGCAGGATTTACTGTGATTAATCGCAAATTCGGAATTTTCTCAAATTAAACTGCAATTTAAGATCTTTCATACAAACAAAACATTCCAATAATATTGACTTCTTGATTTTGTCTAAAGTAACAGTTTTCCCGAGTAAGTGAATTGAGAAAGCACGCTTTCTTCAACCTGTATATGTATATGTATATGTGTTTTTGCATTGCATTTGCTGTATAGATTATGTAGTTGGGATGTTTTCAGTGTATTTTGAATGCTTTCAAACAATGCGATGAATTACAATAAAAAATATGAATGCACAAAAATGATAAAAAGGTGAACTTGAGTTAACTGATTAACTCTGACCAGCTTTAGTGTAGATTGAACCAATGCTATGGGAGAATATAATGCAATGCTCCTCACAGCTGTTGCCTCGAGTCACATGTCACTAATTTCATTATGTGACAGGCACTAAATCCTTGAGTTCCTAAAGAAAAGAAAACAGAACAGAAACGGTGCAATGTGAAATGGACCGGAGGGCTTCACTAACAGCTTGATGGTTGTCGACCCAACTCCCTCTCTGTGACTCCTCCATCTCTCTTCGGCTTGGATGGTGCTCCTGCAGATTCAGATTGTGTCTATGTCACACCTTGCCATCTGTCACCTGCGGGGTCAATGTGTCCCACACGCCACCCTGTGCCATGCTGGCTGGTATCATTGTAAGGTCAGAGATGGTTCATCTACAATGCCTCTGATGGCACTATTGATGAACTTTCTCCACACTTCGGATGACCTTACTAAGGCTTTTGTAGCCGATCATCCGCCTGGGGAGAACAGTGATCCAACAGAATGACGAAATTGGCAAGATAGTGGGACGCTAGAGGGCCCTGGGTCTCCTGGTTCCTGGCAGGAGTTCAGAAGGGTGGTGGCCAGTCTACCAGTTTAAACTAACACCTTGGTACAGTTGAAGTCGTACGTTGACATACACCTTAGCCAAATACATTTAAACTCAGTTTTTCACATATCTTGACATTTAATCCTAGTAAAAATTCCCTGTCTTAGGTCAATTAGAATCACCACTTTATTTTAAGAATGTGAAATGTCAGAATAATAGTAAAGATAATTATTTCTTTCAGCTATTTCTTTCATCACATTCCCAGTGGGTCAGAAGTTTACATACACTCAATGAATATTTGGTAGCATTGCCTTTAAATTGTTTAACTTGTGTCAAACATTTTGGGTAGCCTTCCACAAGCTTCCCACAATAAATTGGGTGCATTATCATTCCTCCTGATAGAGCTGGTGTAACTGAGTCAGGTGTGTAGGCCTCCTTGCTCACACAAGCTTACTCAGTTCTGCCCACAGATTTTTTTCTAGGATTGATGTCAGGGCTTTGTGATGGCCACTCCAATACCTTGACTTTGTTGTCCTTACGCCATTTTGCCACAACTTTGCAAGTATGCTTGGGGTCATTGTCCATTTAGAAGACCCATTTGCGACCAAGCTTTAACTTCCCTACTGATGTCTTGAGATGTTTCTTAAATATATCCACATAATTTTCCTGCCTCATGATGCCATCTATTTTGTGAAGTGCCGAAGTCCCTCCTGCAGCAAAGCACCCCCAAAACATGATGCTGCCATCCCCGTGTTTCACGGTTGGGATGGTGTTCTTCGGCTTGCAAGCCTCCCCCTTTTTCCTCTAAACATAACGATGGTCATTATGGCCAAATAGTTATATTTTTGTTTCATCAGACCAGAGGACATTTCTCTAAAAAAGTATGATCTTTGTCCCCATGTGCAAACCATAGTCTGGCTTTTTTTATGGTCGTTTTGGAGCAGTGGCTTCTTCCTTGCTGAGTGGCCTTTCAGGTTATGTCGATATAGGACTCATTTTACTGTGGATATAGATACTTTGTACATGTTTTCTCCAGAATCTTCACAAGGGCCTTTGCTGTTGTTCTAGGATTGATTTGCACTTTTCGCACCAAAGTACGTTCATCTCGAGGAGACAGAACACGTCTCCTTCTTGAGCGGTATGACGGCTGCCTGATCCCATGGTGTTTATACTTGCGTACTATTGTTTGTCCAGATGATGATCATTTTATGGACTTTTCCAAGCTGTTTAAAGGCACAGTCAATTTAGTGTATGTAAAATTCTGACCCACTGGAATTGTGATACAATGAATTATAAGTGAAATAATCTGTCTGTAAACGATTGTTGGAAAAATGACTTGTGTCATGAACAAAGTAGATGTCCTAACCGACTTGCCAAAACTAGTTTGTTAACAAGAATTTTGTGTAGTGGATGAGAAACAAGTTTTAATTACTCCAACCTAAGCGTATGTAAACTTCCGACTTCAACTGTATGTCACGCTGTTGTGATTTCTTTACACTCTCACTCTTGAGGCGATGGACACCCGACTGAATGGTGTAGCTTCATACCAGATCCTGGGACAAGGAACAAGACTGAGAACACCTTGTCACATTGTCTTACCAACCTCTCGAATATAGAGTAGGAACCTGGACTGCTCTTCTCCAAGCAGAGGAAACAAACTCCTATAAGAAGCGTCAGGAGCCCGACATTGACCGTTGCAAAGCTACAGGCAACCTAGTGGTCCGCTAAAACAGGGGCCCATCGATACAGTTTAAAGGTGAAAGCTGTCCGGCGCCTAGTACTATTTCCTTCTTTGAGTCTATAAAGGACTTCAACCAGTGGCCCAAACAGCCCCGAGCAGACTCAAAGGTGTAGCGGTGTAGCTGGCTGTACCCCCCTTTCCTTCAAGGTAATCCTCTCCTTCCTTACCACCACAGCGGTAGAGGCAAGCAGGCAGAGAGTGTTTAATCCCTGTGCTTTCTGACAGTGCTCCTGCAAGGAACAAAAGGTAAAAGAGAGAATCCCTGCTGAGTCAATTAAGGCCCAAAGCTGTGTTTATACCAGTCAGATAATGGACAGACCTGTCTGGACTGGGATATATTGACAGATATACAGGGCAAGCAGGTTGAGCTGCGAAATGTGGCCTTTTTATTTCAGTGTCTCAATAGTCATGTTGATGCCTTTCATTGGGAATGAACCACCAGAGTATATGTATGGTTCATGGCAATTCCAAGGTAAGAGGTTTGTCTGAAAGCTATTCCACTCCAACATAGGGCCATAAATATCTTAATAAAAATACATTTCTGACTTCATTGTGTTATGCATGTCACGTATTTAAAATGTATGTACTGTGTGTACATGTATTTTAAAACTGGCAAATAAAATGAATGAATCAATCTGGGAAAAGTTTTGATGTTCACAGTAATGTGGCTAACTTTATTGAAAGAAAAGCAGAAAAGTGTGTAAAAAAAAGAGTCAATACAATCAATTGGCCTAGTGGTTAGCGTGTTGGACTAGTAATTGGAAGGTTGCAAGTTCAAATCCCCGAGTTGACAAGGTACAAATCTGTTGTCCTGCCCCTGAACAGGCAGTTAACCCACTGTTCCTAGGCTGTCATTGAAAATAAGATTTTTTTCTTAACTGACTTGCCTAGTTAAATAAATGTAAAATAAAATCAATAGGCTGCCTTAAGCCGATGCTCTTTCCCCAAAAACTACAGACTATTTTAGATCAAGCTCAAACTGGACATCTGAGATCTAAAGCAAGCTTTGAGGGATTTAACTCTTCAGGAAAATATTTATCCTGTTTCGTTTTTTTGGGGGGGGGATTTTGCTATGGTAAGAAGTTGCTTAGAGGTGACTGAGTAAACTGTTCAGGTGCTCCGACATTCTCCGACATTCTTCGCTTTTAAAGCCTTTCATTGTAAGTGAACCACCAGAGTATATGTACAGTGCGTTCGGAACATTTTCAGACCGCTTGACTTTTTTAACATTTTGCTTCATAACAGCCATTTTCTGAAATGTATTAAATAAAAACATTTCCTCATCAATATACACACAATACCCCATAATCACAAGTAGAAAACGTGTTAAGAAATTGTACAAATTTATAAAAATATATATATTTAAAAAATACCTTATTTACATAATTATTCAGACTCTTTGCTACGAGACTCGAAATTGAGCTCAGGTGCATCCTGTTTCCAATGATCATCCTTGATACAGTGCCTTGCGAAAGTATTCGGCCCCCTTGAACTTTGCGACCTTTTGCCACATTTCAGGCTTCAAACATAAAGATATAAAACTGTATTTTTTGTGAAGAATCAACAACAAGTGGGACACAATCATGAAGTGGAACGACATTTATTGGATATTTCAAACTTTTTTAACAAATCAAAAACTGAAAAATTGGGCGTGCAAAATTATTCCACCCCTTTACTTTCAGTGCAGCAAACTCTCTCCAGAAGTTCAGTGAGGATCTCTGAATGATCCAATGTTGACCTAAATGACTAATGATGATAAATACAATCCACCTGTGTGTAATCAAGTCTCCGTATAAATGCACCTGCACTGTGATAGTCTCAGAGGTCCGTTAAAAGCGCAGAGAGCATCATGAAGAACAAGGAACACACCAGGCAGGTCCGAGATACTGTTGTGAAGAAGTTTAAAGCCGGATTTGGATACAAAAAGATTTCCCAAGCTTTAAACATCCCAAGGAGCACTGTGCAAGCGATAATATTGAAATGGAAGGAGTATCAGACCACTGCAAATCTACCAAGACCTGGTCGTCCCTCTAAACTTTCAGCTCATACAAGGAGAAGACTGATCAGAGATGCAGCCAAGAGGCCCATGATCACTCTGGATGAACTGCAGAGATCTACAGCTGAGGTGGGAGACTCTGTCCATTGGACAACAATCAGTCGTATATTGCACAAATCTGGCCTTTATGGAAGAGTGGCAAGAAGAAAGCCATTTCTTAAAGATATCCATAAAAAGTGTTGTTTAAGGTTTGCCACAAGCCACCTGGGAGACACACCAAACATGTGGAAGAAGGTGCTCTTGTCAGATAAAACCAAAATGGAACTTTTTGGCAACAATGCAAAACGTTATGTTTGGCGTAAAAGCAACACAGCTCATCACGCTGAACATACCATCCCCACTGTCAAACATGGGGGTGGCAGCATCATGGTTTGGGCCTGCTTTTCTTCAGCAGGGACAGGGAAGATGGTTAAAATTGATGGGAAGATGGATGGAGCCAAATACAGGACCATTCTGGAAGAAAACCTGATGGATTCTGCAAAAGACCTGAGACTGGGAAGGAGATTTTTCTACCAAAAAGACAATGATCCAAAACATAAAGCAAAATCTACAATGGAATGGTTCAAAAATAAACATATCCAGGTGTTAGAATGGCCAAGTCAAAGTCCAGACCTGAATCCAATTGAGAATCTGTGGAAAGAACTGAAAACTGCTGTTCACAAATGCTCTCCATCCAACCTCACTAAGCTCGAGCTGTTTTGCAAGGAGGAATGGGGAAAAAATTTGCACGCCCAATTTTTCAGTTTTTGATTTGTTACAAAAGTTTGAAATATTCAATAAATGTCGTTCCACTTCATGATTGTGTCCCACTTGTTGTTGATTCTTCACAAAAAAAATACAGTTTTATATCTTTATGTTTGAAGCCTGAAATGTGGCAAAAGGTCGCAAAGTTCAAGGGGGCCGAATACTTTCGCAAGGCACTGTATGTTTCTTCAACTTGATTGGAGTCCACCTGTGGTAAATTAAATTGATTGGACATGGCGATGTGAGAACCTTCCAGGACAACCATCTCTGCAGCACTCCACCAATCAGGCCTTTATGGTAAAGTGGCCAGACAGAAGCCACTCCTCAGTAAAAGGCACATGACAGCCCACTTGGAGTTTACTAAAAGGCAACTAAAGGACTCTCAGACCACGAGCAACAAGATTCTCTGGGCTGATGAAACCAAGATTGAACTCTTTGGCCTGAAAGCCAAGCATCACATCTGGAGGAAACCTGGCACCATCCCTACGGTGAAGCATGATGGTGGCAGCATCATGCTGTGGGAATTTTTGTCAGCGGCAGGGACTGGGAGACTAGTCAGGATCAAGGGGAAGATGAATGGAGAAATGTACAGAGTGATCCTTGATGAAAACCTGCTCCAGAGAGCTCAAGACCTCAGACTAGGGTGAAGGTTCACCTTGCAACAGGACAACAACCTTAAGCACACAGACAATAGAGTGTAGGAGTGCCTTCAGGATAAGTCTCTGGAGTGGCCCAGCCAGAGCCTGGACTTGGACACGATCGAACATCTCTGGAGACCTGAAAATATCTGTGCAGCAACGATCCCTATCCAACCTGACAGAGTTTGACAGGATCTGCAGAGAAGAATGGGAGAAACTCCCCAAATATTGGTGTGCCAAGCTTGTGGCGTCATACCCAAGAAGACTTGAGGCTGTAATTGCTGCCAAAGGTGCTTCAACAAAGTACTAAGTGAAGCGTCTGAATACTTATGTAAATGTGATATTTAAAAAAATAATAATTTGCACACATTTCTATAAAACAGTTTTTGCTTTGTCATTATGGGATATTGTGTGTAGATACAGTAGATGAGGAAAAAAATACAATGTAATCTATTTTAGAATAAGGATGTAACGTAACAAAATGTGGAAAAAGTCAAGGATTCTGAATAATTTCAGAATGCACTGAATACTATCTGAAAATGTAGCTAGCTAGACTCTCTTACCTGTATTATACATGGATGAAATCTCCATCTGTCACCGATGCATGCCATGGTTGCCCTTAGTTTGAAGATGTAATCCAGAGACAGGTGTTTTGTACAAAAGCCTTTTGTGTGTTCTCTTTGACTCCCTCCACCTATTTACAATCAAATGCCAGCATTTTCTCCATCTCCTTAGCTATCATACTCTGCCTCCACAGGGCATTCCACTTATTTCAAAACTCAATCAACTTCTTCCGTGATAACAGCCTTGTTGATCACCGTTACAGAAGACTCTACAATGTCTGGTTCAATTATACATTTTCAGAGTCAGAGAGACTCAGCATGGCACAATCGTCCTCCAGAAAGTGGAGAGCATTAGCAACAGTTTTCCAGTTCTTCATGATACCTTTTAAAAAAGCCGCATTAGAAAGGAATACTTACACATACTGTGCAGCTCATTAAAGACAGAAGCACAGACAGACCAATGAGAAGTTTAGTTATGAATATATTTGACTGAAATATGCTACATGGCTGTTTGAAAAGGCCGCATGAAATTTCAGCCTGTTTTGGTGGGATGGAGTTTTTGGCCTGCCCGTTGACATCACCAGATGGTAAATTAGTTAATAGACCAATAAGAAGGAGTTCCTAATGTCTCTGCCAATAACAGCTAATTTTCAGTTTTCCCCTCTCCACTCAGACCACTCGCAATAAAATTCTTGCTTGAGAATTTGCTCTTTACTATGAAGCCATTTTTGTTTATTTTGACCATCTGAATTTAAAACAATCGCAGTAGTGTACTTCATTGTTAGACAGAAATTATTTGACATAGGGATAAAAACAGCTGCATTGGAACTTTAAGTTACATGATTGCAGTGCCTTACGCTGTTATTTCATCATGGGTTTAGGCTTCCTTGAATCTTGTTAGTGTTGGAGGTCGGTCTGCGGCTCCAAACACAGAGATGCCAGACGGCATTTTAAACCAACAGTTAGAGCGCTGGAACGTACAGGCAGAATTTCAAGCATGACATACAGCAGGTGTAGGCAACCCTGTTCCTGGGGTGTCGCAGGTACTGCAGGATTTTGTTCCAACTACGCTCTACACCTGACCAACTGAGCTAATTGATTAGTTCAGAGATTGCCTAAATTAATCACAGCTGAGCTTCCAGGTCTGTAAAATCAAAAACATGAAGTGTCTGCGTCACTCCAGGTCCAGGGTTGCCTACCCCTGACATACAGTATGTTCATTTTCAAGCCTTAATCCAACCGGGATGAATGTGGGACGAGTTTCTATTGCCATAAAAACACAAGACATCACATACAGTAAATCTCCTCTATGTCAATGCAAGCAGCAAACCCAGAAATCAAGAGCCCCCCAAAAATGGCATTAAATAATTTTTTTTTTAAAGCAAGCACTAATTGACATATGGATTGTATGAAGGTATTAAGGTATTTTTATCAAGATGTTACCATGAAAAACAGTAAGCCAAGCAGGTGGAAGCGTTTGATGACATTTTAGGCGGTCACAAGAAGCACCAGTTAACAGCATAGCGACAACTGTTGTCTTTTTTACACTCGCTGTTTGTTTGTTCCCTATGCATAGTCACTTCTCCCGCACCTACATGTACAGATTACCTCAACTAGCCTTTACCCCCGCACACTGACTCAGTACCGGTGCCCCTTGTATATTCTCATTATTGTTATTCTTACTGTGTTAATTTTATTATTACTTTTTATTTTAGTCTACTTGGTAAATATTTTCTTCTTCTTGAACTGCACTGTTGGTTATGGGCTTGTAAGTAAGCCCGGTAAAGTCTACACTTGTTGTATTCGGCGCATATGACATGTCAAATTAGCTTTGATTTGATTTGATTTACTTCCATTCCACAGACGCTGAAGCCTTGCTTTACTGTGGGTTACACAACAGCATTAGGAATGATCTTTTTCATCAACTGTCTAGCCATAATCACAATTTTAACGTTGAACTGTAGACGAAAATAAACAATTGTGTGCCGTCATGTAAATGCCTGTGCCAAAGCCTGCCACATTATCCTCCAACGAAGGCACTTCTTTATAAGTACCAACATGTCCAGTTTTCCACTCTACTTAGTTTTTGTTGATGCACACGTGTGTCGATTACGTCATTTATAACAACTGATATCAATGACGTATAGATGATGTAATGCATTATAGACGACTCCAAATGCAATACTCTACTATGTTTGCCTATGACTGCATTTAATATCTCAGAACTCTATTTGAGTGGCCCGCAATGTGGCGTTTATATAACTCCATCGGAGCCCTTTTTCTCTGGGGATCAAAGCGTGGTGGGAGGTGAGTCATGGGTTGCTGCACAACACTAATAACTCTTTAACTTCCAATTAGTCATGGTGAATAGCGGCACGACTCTATGGAGGATGTATAGTACAGTACAGTGTAACCCAGTGCAAATAATCAACACAGTCGCATGGGAGGGCGGTAAATGTCCTTCAATTGATATAGGGCTGCTAACGGTTATTCATTTTTCACCCCAAAGAGATTATGACTACTGAAGAGTGTTGTCTAAAAATTGAAATTTCTGCCCACGCATGATAATTATAATTTCTAATTACTAGCATTTGCATGACACCTGTGCCATTGTTTTCTATTGAGATTGACTTTTTATGAATGTTATGAATGTTAACTATGAAAGTTTCCCTGCATATTTCTTCAATTGTAATGCGGTCCTACACTGTAAAAATAGAACGATTCAGAACACAGAGATTGTGTAATAAAGCCGTGAAAAGTAGTGCACCTAACCTGAGATCTGGTTTTGGAACCCAATGTAATTGTTATGATACACAATAAGTTGTGTAATGCTTTATTTGGACAGATTAGGAACACAGGTAGACAGAGAAGGAGTGAAAGACAGGCGGAAGCAGGAATTGAACCCCATCTTCTGGGGCAATTGATGGTACATTTCATTGGAATTTGACACACACAACCACAAAGCCATTCTGTAAAAAGTCATTTTTGGTGAATTGAAATTTACAACAAAAACAAAAACAAACATAAAAAGATAGGCAGAAGTTACTACAAATTATTGCAAGGCGTTTCAATGATTTGTTCATTTCATTTCACCAAAAGATTTAAGAATAAAAACCAAGTTAATATGAATTTACGTATATTTTATGACAATACCAAAGATAGAGGACATTTTGTGATTGAACCCATTGGAAGTCTGGTTTTAATCTCATTGCACTTCCTATCTTGCCACGTGGCTCTGTCTTCAGAGGACTGAGGGTAATTCCATTTTTTTTTTACTTAATGATTATTTTACAAAATGTTGTATCCATGTTTGAAGAAAGAAATGTATCATCTATATTAGTACTAAGCAGCTTGTTGTGCCATGAGGTGTAATGGATCATGATGAATGATATGAAAACCGGCAGGCTAAATTACGTTCAATGATGAGACGACCCATTCCCACATTTCTAACTTTTTATGGTAGAGGCAAATACAGTATCCTGCAATTCTTACTGTAAAACCTCTAGACACTGCCTGCCAAAATGGGTTAAACTGGCAAATGATCAGATGCATAAACCAATGTTAACCATGAAATACTCCAGAAGAAGTGATCTAACTCTGCACTAGACAGGATTTGAAACACTATAATGGTGTTTAGAAGCTATAAACAGAGGAAACAACACCAAAAGAGAACGTATCTAAATCTGCACTGAACAAGACTCAAAACAACAAAACAGTGTTTTCAATATTTTCCAGTAGTGCTCCCAGACCCTGGCAAGGTGTTACAACACAGCATGTAATGTATCAAAACTTCTCAGGATGATGTGTTCCAATACTCCAGCAAAGTTAGGGTTTTGTCTCCTTCAAGTTGGTGGCAGCTCAGTTGCCACTTGTTTTGGTGTTACAAAGCACTTCCTTTGAATAGTGCTGAGTACCCCCAACAGCAGACATTTCAGTTGTAGACCTGATGCTGCCCCGGAATCAAGTGCATTCTCTGATCAGTGTGGCGCCTTAAGCTTTTGAGCTGTCAGCAGGAACAACTTAGCTACAACAACAGTTACATTTTCCAAACATTAATATTAATGTGGGGAAAAACTATTAGCCTAAGGTTTGCCTTATTAGAATAAGATCTTAGAGTGTTTTAATGGAATGAGAGTGTTAAAACAATACCCTGTCGCTGCAACAAATGTTTTATGATATTCAAATGAGTTTCTAAGGAATAATTATGTATTGAAGCACTGTAGGGCAATGTATGTTTTAATTTTTAATTTTTAATTATTTCATTGTTATTGTTATCAGACACTAGTTGACATTATTCTTGTTTTTTTGGGGCACACGACTGAAAACGAGATGGTTAATCTCAAGAGATCCCATCTTGCAAAAGTTCCAATAAATCAATAAATGCTGCCCGTTATTGATTGTTATGCCAAGAACGTGTGTGGAAAGACAATAGTGGAGCATTTCTCTAAAAGACATAAGCCACAACAGCTACTACACAGGAGTGAAAACGCACACATGCGCACACACACGAACGCACACAAGCACGCACACACACACATGCATGCTCTCACGAACACACACAGCCCCCCCTCCTCCACACACACAGTAATACTAACACACCTGCTAGGAGAGGGAGTACAATGCACACCAGTGTACCGCATTACTAAAACCAACCTGCACAATTACGCAGGTGTTTGAACGTCAAGCTCTGTGAGAGCATTTCACCTGCTGTGTGCTGGGACGAAACAAGCTCTGAATGTAGCCACAGAAGTAGAAACAAGGAAGGAGAGGAGGTCCTAATGGAAAACTGCAGGAACTTCACATGTGAACACGTGAAGCTTTCCAAAAACACATATTTTCATGTGATCACATGATCTTATGTGAAGTTAATGTGATAACATGTTGCAACATGTAAAGCAACAACCCTCTGGGCACGAACTGGTTGAATCAATGTTGTTGCAACGTAATTTGTCAACGTTCTGCGATGTGGAATCTGCACTGAGTGTTCTAAACATTAGGAACACCTTCCTAATATTGAGTTGCACCCTCTTTTGCCCTCAGAACAGCCTCAATTCATCCAGGCATGGACTCTACAACGTGTCGAAAGTGTTCTATAGGGATGCTGGCCTAAATCGACTCCAATGCTTCTCACAATTGTTACCTGCATACCACAAATAGACGTTAACAAATGGGATTAAGCCATTGGCTCAGCTGGAATTAATCCAAGCAGTAGATACATCTCCTTTAAATGCTGATATTTGGTTGTGTTGTCAACCAAACACAATTCAATATTACATTTGTATATTACAGTAAATAGCCTAAAGTTAATAATATCTTACAACTAATGCAACATTGAATCTTAAAATGAGTACTGTAACTACTACCGACTGGGTCCTGTGTGGCTCAGTCGGTAGAGCATAGCGCTTGCAACGCCAAGCGTCGTGGGTTCGATTCCCGCTGGGGCCACCCATATGTAAAAGTAGTGGCCCCAGCCGACTTGTAAGTCGCTTTGGACAAAAGCGTCTGCTAAATGGGATATATTTTATATATATTTAACTCATCAATGGCCACATTTTGAGATTTCTGTTACTATACATTTCTTCTTATGTAATCATATAAAGCATTCATGTTTAAGATAGCATGCATAGATCAACGCAGGTCGGTGGAGATTTTCACAATTTCTGTAATAGTCTGTGCAGAATCTCAAACGTTGAAATGCAATACAGGTAATTTGGTTATGCAATTGAAATAAAATTAAAATAAAAATGTATTTGTCAAATGCATTGTATACAACAGGTGTAGACTAACATTGAAATACACTGCTCAAAAAAATAAAGGGAACACTTAAACAACACAATGTAACTCCAAGTCAATCACACTTCTGTGAAATCAAACTGTCCACTTAGGAAGCAACACTGATTGACAATACATTTCACATGCTGTTGTGCAAATGGAATAGACAACAGGTGGAAATTATAGGCAATTAGCAAGACACCCCCAATAAAGGAGTGGTTCTGCAGGTGGTGACCACAGACCACTTCTCAGTTCCTATGCTTCCTGGCTGATGTTTTGGTCACTTTTGAATGCTGGCGGTGCTTTCACTCTGGTGGTAGCATGAGACGGAGTCTACAACCCACACAAGTGGCTCAGGTAGTGCAGCTCATCCAGGATGGCACATCAATGAGAGCTGTGGCAAGAAGGTTTGCCGTGTCTGTCAGCGTAGTGTCCAGAGCATGGAGGCACTACCAGGAGACAGGCCAGTACATCAGGAGACGTGGAGGAGGCCGTAGGAGGGCAACGACCCAGCAGCAGGACCGCTACCTCCGCCTTTGTGCAAGAAGGAGCAGGAGGAGCACTGCCAGAGCCCTGCAAAATGACCTCCAGCAGGCCACAAATGTGCATGTGTCTGCTCAAACGGTCAGAAACAGACTCCATGAGGGTGGTATGAGGGCCCGACGTCCACAGGTGGGGTTTGTGCTTACAGCCCAACACCGTGCAGGACGTTTGGCATTTGCCAGAGAACACCAAGACTGGCAAATTCGCCACTTGCGCCCTGTGCTCTTCACAGATGAAAGAGGGTTCACACTGAGCACATGTGACAGACGTGACAGATTCTGGAGACGCCGTGGAGAACGTTCTGCTGCCTGCAACATCCTCCAGCATGACCGGTTTGGCGGTGGGTCAGTCATGGTGTGGGGTGGCATTTCTTTGGGGGGCCGCACAGCCCTCCATGTTCTTGCCAGAGGTAGCCTGACTGCCATTAGGTACCGAGGTGAGATCCTCAGATCCCTTGTGAGACCATATGCTGATGTGGTTGGCCCTGGGTTCCTCCTAATGCAAGACAATGCTAGACCTCATGTGGCTGGAGTGTGTCAGCAGTTCCTGCAAGAGGAAGGTATTGATGCAATTGAGCACATCTGGGACATCATGTCTCGCTGCATCCACAAACGCCACGTTGCACCACAGACTGTCCAGGAGTTGGAGGATGCTTTAGTCCAGGTCTGGGATTAGATCCCTCAGGAGACCATCCGCCACCTCATCAGGAACATGCCCAGGCGTTGTAGGGAGGTCATACAGGCACGTGGAGGCCACACACACTACTGAGCCTCATTTTGACTTGTTTTAAGGACATTACATCAAAGTTGGATCAGCCTGTAGTGTGGTTTTCCACTTTCATTTTGAGTGTGACTCCAAATCCAGACCTCCATGGGTTGATAAATTTGATTTCCATTGATAATTTTTGTGTGATTTTGTTGTCAGCACATTCAACTATGTAAAGAAAAAAGTATTTAATAAGAATATTTAATTCATTCAGATCTAGGATGTGTTATTTTAGTGTTCCCTTTATTTTTTTGAGCAGTGTACTTTCTTATGGCCCTTCTTAACAATGCAGAGAGAATATCAAAATAATTTAAAAGTGAAATACATAATAATAAATACACAAATTAGATTAGAAGACCAGTGATAAAACAAATATCTGATATTGTATTCCCCTTTGAACTTTGCTTTTAAATGGTTGAACGCGCAGTGATAGACATTTGGGTGACACCTAAATGAGAAATCAGATATTGTTTTTTCATTGGAATTTGGTTGTACTTTTAGATGGTTGAAAGCATAGTGAGGAAACATTGGAAATTCAACTAACTTTCTGCTGTCTTTTTGAGTAGGTGAATATCGGTTGTAATCTAATTTATCAACGCATCAACCACATATTACCCAATTATCCACGTTGAAATTATGTGCTGTTCCCAGTGGGATTTAATAACATGAAACCACACATGGTGAAACATGTGATCATGTGAAGTGTTCCAAAAACATGTTTTCACATGATTTCACATGTGAAATTTCATGTGAAATCATGTTTTAGGTTTAAGGGGGGAAAAGAGGCCAACTTGCAGGTGAAACTCTTTACCTATCCTCAGATACACACTGATTCTGTCTTTAAAATAAAACACTTTTGTAAATTATGTGATGTGATGCTGGTGATATAATATATGAAGAATTTATTTCTAAACGCTACATCCGCAATAAAACAGATATATTCATCAGAAACTTTTGCTTATGGGTACCTTCATGTGTGTATAAAATATTACTGTTCTCAGATTTTTTATCTATACATTTTAGGTGGATAGTTTATTAGGTACACCCATCTAGTACCGGTTGGACCCCCCTGTAGCCATGAAGAGATACACCTGGTTAGCAAAAAAAATCAGATTGCTGTGGCGTTCAACCTTTGCTCAATTGGTGTCAAGGGACCTAATCTGTGCCAGGAAAACATTCCCCACTACGTTAGACCACCGCCACCAGCCTGTACCATTGACACCAGGCAGGATGGTGCTATGGACTGCTTATGCCAAATGCTGACTTTGCCATTAACATAACACAACAGGAACCAGGATTCGTCAGACCAGGCAATGTTTTTTCCACTCCTCAACAGTCCAGTGTTGGTGATTGTGTACACACTGGAGCCGGTGTGGTCGTCTGCCGCAATAGCCCATCCGTGACAAGGATCGACGAGTTGTGCGTTCTGAGATGTCGTTTTGCACATCAATGTTGTACTGCACCGTTATTTGCCTGTTTGTGCTCGATTTTATATACCTGTCAGCAACAGGTGCGGCTGAAATAGCCGAATCCAGAAAGGGGATATACTTTTGTATATACAGTGCCTTTGGAGAGTATTCAGACCTTGACTTTTTCCACAATTTGTTACGTTACAGCCTTATTCTAAAATTGATTAAAATGTTAGTTTTTTTCTCATTAATCTACACACAATACCCCATAACGTCGAAGAAAAACAGGTTTTTAGAAATGTTGGCAAATTTATTTAAAAAAAATGAAATATCACATTTACATAAGTATTCAGACCTTTAATCAGTACTATGTTGCAGCAACTTTGGCAGCATTTACAAGTTACAAGCTTGGCACACCTGTATTTGTGGAGTTTCTTCCATTCTTCTCTGCAAATCCTGTCAAGTTCTGTTAGGTTGGATGGGGAGCGTTACTGCACAGCTATCTTCAGGTCTCTCCAGAGAAGTTTATTCAGGTTCGGGATCTGGCTGGGCCACTCAAGGACATTCATAGACTTGTCCCGAAGCACCTCCTGCCTTGTCTTGGGTGTTTCTTAGGGTCGTTGTCCTATTGGAAGGTGTACCTTCTCCCCAGTCTGAGGTTTTCATCAAGGATTTCTCTGTACTTCGCTCTGTTCATCTTTGTCTCCCAGTCCCCGCCGCTGAAAAACATACCCACAGCATGGTGCTGCCACCACCATGCTTCACCGTAGGGGTGGTGCCAGGTTTCTTCCAGACGTGACGCTTGGCATTCAGACCAAAGAGTTCAATCTTGGTTTCATCAGACCAGAGAATCTTGTTTCTCATGGACTGAGAGTCATTAGGTGCCTTTTGGCAAACTCCAAACAGGCCACGTCCATCTGGCCACTCTAGCATAAAGGCCTGATTAGTGAAGTGCTGCAGAGATGGTTGTCCTTCTGGAAAGTTATCCCATCTCCACAGAGGAACTTTGGAGCTCTGTCAGAGTGACCATTGGGTTCTTGGTCACCTCCCTGACGAAGGCTCTTCTCCCAATTTGGCCGGGAGGCCAGCTCTGGGAAGGGTCTTGGTGGTTCCAAACTTCTTCCATTTAAGAATGATGGAGGCCACTGTGTTCTTGGGGACCTTCAATGCTGCAGACATTTTTTGGTACCCTTTCCCAGATCTGTGCCTCGACACAATCCTGTCTCAGAGCTCTATGGACAATTCCTTCAACCTCGTGGCTTTGCTCCGACATGCATTCTCAACTGTTGGACCTTATATAGACAGGTGTGAGCCTTTCCAAATCATGTCCAATCAGTAGAATTTACCACAGGAGGACTCCAATCAAATTGAAGAAACATCTCAAGGATGATCAATGGAAACAGG
Organism: Oncorhynchus masou masou; assembly: GCF_036934945.1. Taxonomy (NCBI): domain Eukaryota; kingdom Metazoa; phylum Chordata; class Actinopteri; order Salmoniformes; family Salmonidae; genus Oncorhynchus; species Oncorhynchus masou. The sequence goes on along the minus strand of NC_088214.1, from coordinate 36,278,456 downwards.
ATGCACTGTTTCAGAATCGAGTCTCATAGCAAAGGGTCTGAATACTCATGTAAATAAAAATTTCTAAAAACCTGTTTTCACTCTGTCATTATGGGGTATTATGTGTAGATTGCTGAATAATTAAAAAAAAAATAGAATAAGGCTGTAACGTAACAAAAGGGTCTGAATACTTTCGGAAGGCACTGTATGTATAAGAGGTCGACCGATTAGTCGGAATGGACGATTAATTAGGGCCAATTTCAAGTTTTCATAACAATCGGAAATTGGTATTTTTGGGCGCCGATTTATTTATATTTTTTTATATACCTTTATTTAACTCAGCAACTCAGTTAATTAAGAACACATTCTTATTTTCAATGGCGGCCTAGGAACAGTGGGTTAACCGCCTCGTTCAGGGGCAGAATGACAGATTTTCACCTTGTCAGCTCGGGGATCCAATCTTGCAACCTTACAGTTAACTAGTCCAACGCAATAACAACCTGCCTCTCTCTCGTTGCACTCCACAAGGAGACTGCCTGTTACGCGACTGCAGTAAGCCAAGGTAAGTTGCTAGCTAGCATTAAACTTACCATATAAAAAACAATCAATCACAATCACTAGTTAACTGCACATGGTTGATGATATTACTAGATATTATCTAGTGTGTCCTGCGTTGCATATAATCTGACTGAGCATACAAGCATACAAGTATCTAAGTATCTGACTGAGTGGTGGAAGGTAGAAGCAGGCGCGTAAACATTCATTCAAACAGCACTTTCGTGTGTTTTGCCAGCAGCTCTTCGTTGTGCGTCAAGCATTGCGCTGTTTATGACTTCAAGCCTATCAACTCCCGAGATGAGGCTGGTGTAACCGAAGTGAAATGGTTAGCTAGTTAGCGGGCGCTAATAGCGTTTCAAACGTCACTCGCTCTGAGCCTTCTAGTAGTTGTTCCCCTTGCTCTGCATGGGTAACGCTGCTTCGATGGTGGCTGTTGTCGTTGTGTTCCTGGTTTGAGCCCAGGGAGGAGCGAGGAGAGTGACAGAAGCAATAATGTTACACTGGCAATACTAAAGTGCCTATAAGAACATCCAATATTCAAAGGTTAATGAAATACAAATGGTATAGAGGGAAATAGTCCTATAATTTATATAATAACTACAACCTAAACTTCTTACCTGGGAATATTGAAGACTCATGTTAAAAGGAACCACCAGCTTTCATATGTTCTCATGTTCTGAGCAAGGAACTGAAACGTTAGCTTTCTTACGTAGCACATATTGCACTTTTACTTTCTTCTCCGATACTTTGTTTTTGCATTATTTAAACCAAATTGAACGTGTTCCATTATTTATTTGAGGCTAAATTGATTTTATTGATGTATTATATTAAGTTAAAATAAGTGTTCATTCAGTATTGTTGTAATTGTCATTATTACAAATATATAAATAAAAATCGTCCGATTAATCGGTATCGTCTTTTTTGGTCCTCCAATAATCGGTATCGGTATCGGCGTTGAAAAATCATAATCGGTCGACCTCTAGTATGTATACTGTATCTGATTTGTTAAGCACATTTTTACTCCTGACCTTATAACAAAGGGGTTAACTCGTTGAATACTTATTGACTCAAGACATTTCAGATTTTAATTTTTATTAATAAAAAAATGTCTACAAACAATATTCCACTTTGATATTATGGGGTATTGTGTGTAGATCAGTGACAACCTCAGTTGAATAACTGTTTAATTCAGGATATAAAACAACAAAATGTGGAAAAAGTAAAGGTGTGTGAATAATTTCTGAAGGTACAGTATATGAGCCAGTGTTTCTCCTTACCATCACTTAGACTTAGATGGAGGTAAGCCTACTACGCAGGTTTGCGTTTCGTGTAATGAATCTTGTTCTGAAGGCAGCTCTGCAGTGGTCACTAGCTGGCACAGCTGAAAAGACATAAACTCATATTTTAAACCTAACCTTAAGCCTAACCTTAACCACACTGCTAATGCCTAACCCTAACTTTAAATTAAGACCAAAAATGTTTAAAAAAAATATTGACTGTAGACAATTTCGACTAGTGGAAGAAACAAACCCATCTAGTGGAAATTTCTCAGTCCTGCCTACAGGACAAGACTCATCCCAATAAACATCAACCTTCATCTACAGTTCTGTTAGGAAAAAAGAATATTGGTCAAACCTTGGGAATATTGACCACAATCGTCACTCATAACAACTGCAATCCTTCTGATGAATAAAGGGTATGCAATATGTATAATATGCTTATTATATTACAATAACTTTAAGATAAGAGTATACTTGCCTGATCTCTTGTACATTATTTGTCTCTTTTAGCTCAACACCATCTCAGCTCCTTATCTCTTCTGTCCACAACCAGGTGTCAGCCCCTCAGTGGATTCAGAACACAACATGAACAGTCCCCCACCGGAGATCCCTGGCATTCGCTGGAAAAAGACAGATGGCAAAGAACAACCTCAGAATGTGATATGAGCAATGTGTAAGAAAAGAAGGGTACACAGTCCTGCATAGTGGATACATTATTTAAAATCAATACATTTTGTCTTTGTTTTTACGTTCCCTCTCTCTCTCTCTCTCTCTCTCTCTCTCTCTCTCTCTCTCTCTCTCTCTCTCTCTCTCCCTCTCTCTCTCTCTCTCTCGTAATTTAATCATGTGTATTTAAGGGATGGATGCATTAGGGTTTACACCAGCCGACAGTGTGCCAGCCAGAGCCAGGAGTTGTAAATCAACTCACTTTGAATGACATCTCCCCCAGACAGAATTCCTGCTGAATCATCACATCCATGTTTGTCAGGCCTAGGACAGTGGACCGGATTGGTTGAGCATGCACATCAATCAATCAACTCCTGACCCAGTATTTGACCTTGAGCTGGCTGGTGTACAATATGAATATACTGTTTGTAAGCAAATCTATTAAAGCTTTCTGGAGGGGACAATTTCACACCACACTGACCAATGGGATTGTCTGAGTGAGCTGCTAACAGGAAGTAAAAATGTACAACTAATGGCATGAGGTAAGTATGTGTGTGTGTGTGTGTGTGTGTGTGTGTGTGTGTGTGTGTGTGTGTGTGTGTGTGTGTGTGTGTGTGTGTGTGTGTGTGTGTGTGTGTGTGTGTGTGTGTGTGTGTGTGTGTGTGTGTGTGTGTGTGTGTGTTCAAGAGCCAGTGTACAGTAACACACCACAATGACCCACTTGCACTGTCCTGATGCAGTTCATACCTCTGTCATCAAATTCAATTATATTCACCATTCCACACACTTGCAATGCTCAGATACTTATTTTATGTGTGGATATCATTAGAGGTTCTTGGTAATTATCAAAACATATGAGGGAGTCCTCTTAAAGATGATCAGTTGGGCATGGTTATTTTATACTTTATACTTTTATATATCTCTTTTGTTACATTCACTGCACTTACTGGGATTGAATTACATTCTGTCAATGTGTAGATTGTTTGTGTGTTGTTCTAAATGTTTAATGCCCTGCTACAGCCCTGAAATTAATAAAGTTGTATTTTATTGAATTGTATTGTCTGATAGGCTACATGTGTATACAATCATCTTGCTCTTCCAGTGTTTCCCTACTGTATAATATAGAGCAGACCTATGTAACTGCAGGCACCTGAATGTTTGCCTTTTAGAGATACCTTCATCATTCAAACAATGTCCATGGGATTCATTTATAAACCGCGCACATATACAAAACATAACTTAAACGGTGTATTCACCAGTTTGTACACAACAGTTGGCATTTATACAGTGAGAATGTGCTCACTTCCCCGCAAACGTTACACCATGCATATGCACATCTGTTATTGGTTGAAATAGTGTATTGTAAGCTGGCATATAAGTATTTTGATGAAAATGTTTTTTTGAAAAACAATAAACACAAAAACACATGAACAGAAATGTAGCCATTTTCCATTACTGTCAAGATTTGTGTTTTGTTTTTAGAATCTAAAATAATTAGACATAGTGATCTTGTTGCTATTTATTTTATTTTATTAACCATTGCAGAATAAAGTATTTACCTTTTTTTGGCCGTGATGGGTTCATATTCCGGAAGGAGCCATACAACAAATGATCATCCGCATCTCTAATTTAATTAGACCTAGTTGCCTAGGAAATAGATACAGTTTCAGGCGGAAGTTTACATACACCTTAGCCAAATACATTCCAACTCAGTTTTTCACAATTCCTGACATTTTATCCTAGTAAAAATTCCCTCTTTTAGGTCAGTTAATGATTTATTTCAGCTTTTATTCCTTTCATCACAATCCCAGTGGGTCAGAAGTTTACAATTAGTATTTGGTAGCATTGCCTTTAAATTGTTTAACTTGGGTCAAATGTTTTGGGTAGCCTTCCACAAGCTTCCCACAATAAGTTGGGTGAATTATGGCCCATTCCTCCTGACAGAGCTGGTGTAACCGAATCAGGTTTTTAGGCCTCCTTTCTCGCACAAACTTTTTCAGTTCCTCCCACCAATTTTCTATAGGATTGAGGTCAGGGCTTTGTGATGGCTACTCCAATACCTGGACTTTGTGGTCCTTAAGCCATTTTGCCACAACTTTGGAAGTATGCTTGGGGTCATTGTCCATTTGGAAGACCCATTTGCAACCAAGCTTTAACTGATTTCTTGAGATGTTGCTTCAATATATCCACATAATTTTTCTACCTCATGATGCCATCTATTTTGTGAACTGCATCAGACCCTCCTGCAGCAAAGCACCCCCACAACATGATGCAGCAACCCCCATGATTCACATTTGGGATAGTGTTCTTCAGCTTGCAAGTGTCCCCCTTTTTCCTCCAAACATCATTATGGCCAAACAGTTCAATTTTGTTTGATCAGACCAGAGGACAGTTCTCCAAAAAGTACAATCTTTGTCCCCATGTGCAGTTGCAAACTGTAGTCTGGCTTTGTTATGGCGGTTTTGGAGCAGTGGCTTCTTCCTTGCTGAGCGGCCTTTCAGGATATGTCGATATAGGATTAATTTTACTGTGGATATAGATACTTTGTACCTGTTGAAAATGTTATAAACCGATTAAAAACGTCAATGCTACCGTGCATACCTATATAATGACGTAATGACGCCACGTAAAATGTTGTGCTACACGTGCAACACATCATTACTAACCTAGCCCACAATGTCTGCTGTGTGGATCGAGCAGTCAACAAGTCGAGCAGTCATTTGAGCAGTCACTCAAAGGCAAAATCCATTAAAGCCAAGATAATGGAATTCATTGCCCTTGACAATCAACCATTCTTTGTTGTGGGTGATGTTGGCTTTCACCAACTGGTCGAGCACCGGTACACACTACCAAGTGCGCTATTTTTCAGATGTTACTCTACCGGAGTTACACAGTAATAGCGTTACTGCTAATGGTTTCATGACATGCATACTATGAAACGTCGTTTGGGTCTTTGTGTGTCAAAAAATATACAGTAGCACTGTCAAAGCTGTACAAAAAAGTCTGCAAACAAGCAAACACCGGTCACGAATGATGTGATTACAATACCGCATTGGTAATAAAGCATCATTTTTTCGACCGCAACTTCTGGGGTAGCTAGCTTGGTACCTAGCTAGCACCAATACAACCAGCATGAAAATAATGACCAGTAGAAACTGCAGTCATTTTCATTATTCTTAACAATGATTTAGGAATTGCTTAGGAAGTATTAGCTAGGTTGCCACTTGTTGTTCGCCTATTGAAATTGAACTTCTTTTTATGATAATAAATAGTGAGCCAGCTACTTAAACCTGTTGCCCAAAGCTAACGTTATAAGCAGCCAGCTAGCTTCATCTGACTAGTGAGGGTCGACCGGACCGGGTTATGTGTTGTGAAGCTAGTCACAATAAGGATTTGGCACAATAGTGGAATGTGTGGTTTGCCTTCATAATAAAAGTATGTTATTGACAGTGATAGAAATTAACACAAATAGTCAAATTATGCCATACTTTTATTTTGAAGGCTAACCGCAAAGTCCACTAATTGTGGCTAATCCTTATTGTGGCTAGCTTCACATAGATGGGTCCGACCACCATTTATCAAACAATAACTGTTTTATAAATTAGGGTTATTTTAGATGATGACACCTAGATTATGTAGTTTTGCTTTGTTTTGGGTGAAGAACATTGTTTGCATCCATGAGCGAGCTAGCTTTTTTTAATGACCAGCACTGTAGATGCACGAGACAACTTGACCAGCATTATAGCTGGATCATTGTGACATATGAAATACGAGTGATAGTGTAATCAATGTGTAATCACTACGTAAAAAATTGATGAACACGTTAAATGATTATGTGACTTGCAGTTATATTCAGGTCCTGATTCGTCAACATGCATATTTGACACATGAAATAGGGTTATTTTTGACATGCAACGACCCAAACAGCGTTCCATAGAAATCCTGGTTGAGAATGAAATTACTGAACAAATGAACAATGAAACAGCACAGCAAGTAAGTGAAAGGTTTTGATTATGCTTAACTGGTAATGGGGACATTACAACAAAATAACTTTTTGGTCAGTGTGGTGTGTGTGTATATTTTTGACCTTTATTTAACTAGGCAAGTCAGTTTAAGAACAAATTCTTATTTACATTGACGGCCTACCGCGGCCAAACCCGGATGACACTGGGCCAATTGTGCGCCGCCCTATGGGACTCCCAATCACGGCCTGATGTGATACAGCCTGGATTCAAACCAGGGACTGTAGTGACACCTCTTGCACTGAGATGCAGTGCCTTAGACCGCTGCATCCATGTGTGTGTGTTAACTATTTAACTGTACTAGAATGCTTAAAAGGCCACTAAAATGTTAAATATCGGATATCTGTATCTGCCAAAAATGTCATATCGGTGCATCACTACTAGTAACCTACTGTCAGTACTGTAATTGCATTTCTATTTTAGTAGCCTGCCTTAGACAATGTTTCAGAATTCACTGGCAGTCCATCAGTCCATGAATTCAAACGTTCTGCTAACAGGTCCAAAACATTTGCAGTTGCTTTTCAGAAACTGCTCTTTCAGAAACGGACAGTCCTTTCCCAGATACAGCATACATTACTGCTGAAGAATAAAACATTCTAACAACACAGTAAATGGACCGATAGTTTACGTGAAATAGTTGACTGTATGGGTAGGCTACATGTGGTGGGCTATAGGAACATGACATCATTGCGCATCTTAGAACGTATACCAAGGCAGACTATAGAAACCCAGTAATCTATTGATATACTACATATTGAACAACAATTAGTTGTTTGCATGCCGTGGCCTAATGCCAATAGTTCCAAATAATACCGCAAATAAAGCCAAGGAAGTTATTGTCAACATAAAAGGTAAATGCAGGGAGTTTTTCTCGTTCACCCACACACAGTTTTATGATAGGTCTGATTTATAACCGGAAACATGTGTATTTATGGTATGGCATGTGCCAAGTGTATAATTCCTAATATTTTTGTATGTGAGGAGACTTTTCAGAAATGGTGCACGCAGAAATGTGTGACATTTACGCTATAAATGAGCGTAACCTTTATAAATGAGGCCCCTGGACAGTGTGTCTCCTCCAATATCTTTGTTTGCAACTGAAAGACAAATCACAGCTCTTTTATTGCACATGGCCAGGGTTGCACAACTGTCCTTGAAAACCGTGGTGGTGAAAGGCAGCAACCAACGCAGCAACCTACAGTAGCCTACCAACTGGGAACGGATGTCAGTTCAAAGTCTAGTTTTGATTTACATTTGGTTGTCAACTAATGTCAATTCACCACGTCACCATGTCATTGGATTTAGGTAAAACAGTCGGGTGAAAAAAAGACTAAATTCCCTTACTTTAGGTTTTCCACCTTGTTTGAACAGTCATCACATTGACTTTTCAGGTTGAAATGATGCAGAAACAACCAGTTTTTGCCCAGTTGGTGCACATGTATATATGTAAGTGTGTGTGTGTGTGTCCGTGTGTGTGTGTGTGTGTGTGTGTGTGTGTGTGTGTGTGTGTGTGTGTGTGTGTGTGTGTGTGTGTGTGTGTGTGTGTGTGTGTGTGTGTGTGTGTGTGTGTGTGTGTGTGCGTGCGTGCGTGCGTGTGTGTGTGTTTTGCCCAGTGTGTGTGTGTGGGGGGGGGGGGTGGGGGGCTGCCGGTTCAACATGATGCAGAACAGTTATCCATGCTATGTTCCCCCTCCTCGCCTTATAATGGACTCATAACAAACTTTAACCTTTCAAACTCCCTTATCAGTGTGATGACATGTCTGGCGCCACCGTTTCGAACTAACAAAATTATTATTGGTCCAAAGAAACACAACAGTCTTTATGGACAACATATGTGCTGCTGTGTTTAACTGGATGCACATTTTTAAATAAATATTTGATGTTTCAGACAGCGCATCCAAACTCTGAATGGAATAAGCTACTACAGAGCACAAGAGAAGTTTTGAACACACAAACCGAACGGTTTATTTGAACTTTTACCTGACAGACAAATGACCAAAAGAGAAACATGCTGAGTAAAGACCTTCCGGACATTGAGGTACATGATTTTATAGCTGTTAATCTGTTATGTTCGCTTGTAATCTCAATTTGCGACCCCTGGTTTTGGGAGTGAGGTGTCTTTTTGCTTTACTTTTTATGCGCAGTGTTTAGCCTACCTGCTTGAGCCATATCGTAAATAAATCTGGGTTGACAAACTGCTAGAATTAGACAGATTGGAGCATCGAGCAGGAATTTACAAATTAGCCTACTCTTCAGGTTTGACAATTTATGGAGGTATTTTTCTTTGGGATTTTTTATTACTTGTTTTTTTAGGCTGAAGGAGAAAGAGAACTTACCTTAAAATAGTATACTGTGTAAATGACACTGCAACAAAATTTCCCTATGGGGACAATGAAGTCCGTCAGTAAGTAAGGTAGTAAGTAGTGTTATTTTGAGCAAGGTGTTAGATAAAGTGGCACCGCGAGACCCTTTCTTCAGTCTAAGAGAGCACATGCAAGCTTTTCATGGAGGTTTGCCGACTACTTTCAGTCTTTTCCTTATGTGATAGACTCACACGCTTGTTCGGGCAATGCAATTGTAAAAAATAAATGACTAAACCAGCTAGCACGAGAATTCATTCTTCCTTCTCATACTAGCCAATCATTCTGTAGCTACCACTGAAGTTTCAGCACCATGGACTGTGCAAGGGCAGCCAGATGCATGATTGCATTATGCCTATCTATTTTGATGGGGGGAAAAAATATTTACAAACCAATAACCGTTGCTTTAAGAATTGTCCTAAACATTGTAATAATAGTCGATTGGGGATTCCACTACTTCGATAGCCTACACATTTTTTTTTTATCAACACCATGCATAGGCCACTTTTACTAAAGGCAAAACAGCTTATGTAGACTGAACCAACAAAAAACAGGAATAAGGATATTTTGTATCTGCCATTTGACCAGAAGGCCGAGTATAATCCATGCCTGTAAATTAGTATGACTCACCTTGCAAATACTGTAATCAATGATGGGACCTAGGCCTACATAACCTCTAAAAAATATGAGCTTTATACAATAATATCTGGTATTACTGAATACACCATTGTATTAAACCAACCCAAGACATGCCGGTGGATGGGCATGCATAATATCCTTTGACAATACCTACACCTCTGCCTAGGTGACATGTAGACTTCCTTTTATTGAAGACATTTGAATGGAGAGTGTCCCGGGGTAAGTGACGGCCTCCATTAGCATTTCTATTAATGGCTGTTATGACAACACTCATGTGACCTTGGCTGTGTCAGGGTGCGCTTAAGACGTGGTCTAAATGACTCCTGTCGGCTGTCGAAAATACCCCACTAAATGTCATCATAACGGCCGTCTGCGGGGCAATTAAACCGGCCGTTCATCTTGTGCTGCGCTGGAGACGTCTCCTTTTAATATCCTGCCTTTGTGAGAAAGCTAAACGTGCACCTTTGTGTGTGCTCATGGATTCATTAAAAATGTCTAGGATGGCCATCAGTGTTCGTTAGAAATGAGATTAATGTGTCCGCTTACAGAAAGGTCTATACACTTTATGTCTGGCCCTGAACCCTGCCAGGCCAGCCTCCAGAACAGGACTATCAAGTCAAGTGCAGGGACAGGATATTGGCAACATAGGCACCAAAAATTGCCATTTAAATGATGACAAGGAAACGTGTGTCTCGCAGACATCCGCCTCAGTGTCAACGTCTAGGATTTTAACGGCTGTAAGCCTAAGCATGAAACCCCTTAGAATAATCCTACAAGTGTTGGAGGCACTGCACGTTTTATACCCCAGCTGAGTGATCACCCACGTGATATATATACCGCACTTTTAATGTCGGCCTACTGCGATATAAGCTTAATGTTCCACAACGTCCCTCCACCGTATTGTATGCCACTCATTGATAATGTATGGCAATGGTGACACTATACCCATGACGTGTTGTATATTTAACCCAAGGATATGTAACCCAGTGATTTAACAATTTGAGTAAAGCATAGCATAGGGGGGGGGGATCTATCACATACATCACGCATGCAAAAACATTAACTTACACATTTGTCAAAGAGCATAAAGTCCTAAAGAGAGAATGTTAGTCGAGGTTCAGGTGATGCAGGCGGGATGCACAGGCGTTGCATCAGAGTGTGCTTGGAGATAAGAGGTCATGAACCAATAGACGAGCTAATCTTTATCTTATCTCTTCAACAATAACCAAGAGGACATTTGGATTTCCTGGAATGTTCTGTTTCGGGCGTATTGTGGCGTTGTGATGGTCATAAAAGTGTCTGCTGACCTGTTTGTAGAGGACTGAACATGATTTGACACTATAAAGACCCCAAGAACTATCTACTTACCTTGGCATTAGGGACGTTCTGACAAGGTCAAAATAGCTTTCTAACAGTCTCTCATTTGACAGATGTTCCCAGCTAGGGATGGTACCATGACATGGATGTAACATTTTTCTTTGAACGTTCCGTTAACCCTTTCTAGAAATGCACGCAAAAAAATTGTTGCAGGAACGTTCACTGTTTGCTGGGAAGTTTTTACAGTGATTCTGTCAATGATTCTCCTCTTATCCCTTTTAAGCGTGATTCTTCATGGTGATTACCTGACACATACACTTATTTCTCTTAATCTCGCTCTACCTATCGCAGAACTTTTAACCTATTGGAATCAGTGGCTCTATATCGTGTGCAGCGACAAAGAACCACTGACATGTAAATAGATGGCCTAGCAAATGTAGCTCCTGGGTAAGTTCACTTTGATTGCTCTGTTAATCAATCAGCAAGTCACAGATCATTCCAGGACTTGCCAACATGAGACTGCCCCCCCCCCTGGCCCACCCCATCTCTCCCACTCCTCCGCCCATCTTCTTATCTCTCTCTCTCTCTCTCCGCCCAACAGTGAGCTAAATCACACATCATCCGTCTTCTGCTGTCCCCTTTTCCTTTAGTTAAATAATTCCCCTGAACACAGGTGACAGTCCTCCTCCTCCTCCCGGTACAGTGTGTTTAAGTACCCTCTGGCCCTGCTTGTGAGGTCAGGGACGTGTGGTGCTCTGAACTTCTGCACCACAACGCTTCCCACCCTCAACTCAGCCCTCCTCCTCGTGCAAGATAAGGTCCCCTTGGCTGGGGCAGTTATCCAATCACAATCATGTTCTTTTTCTTGCAATTTGAGAGAGTATATTTGGATTTCTGTTTGCAATATTAGAGCCACTATATTTTGTGCAACTGGAGAGAACAAACTTAATATTGATTCAAGCATGCTTTCTCCCCCTAGGCGAGAAATGCTATGTTGCTTTAGCCTATAAACTGGTTTCAATCGAATTGGGCCTTTGGCCTTGGACCATGTCCTTTAGTTGTGCGATTTTGTTAGATTTAATTTCCCCATTCTAGTTAAATACAGCGATATTCAGGGATGAACCCAAGCAGGACAGCCTACACTCTCCATAACCTGTATCACTGCATCAGATGTTGGAACTGAATTAATATTGCTGAATGCCCCCAGTGTAGTGCAGTAGGATACTGTTGCTTTATCTCACCCATGGCGGATCAATATGTGGAAATTCATCTATCGATTTCCAGGTGAAGACACAGGGCAATAAGACAGTGAATTGCCAGCTGATGTTTAACTATCCAGCTCCGGGGAGGAAATATGTTACTTTTATGAAAGACTAGAATCTCTGAGGGAGTGGCTGGGGTCTCTTGTACTGATCTCTGGGCATTCTGAGACCTTAGTCAAGTTTGTTTGAAGTATGATGCTATTCAAAATGGCATTCGGGGAAATTGGAGGGAGACTGACAGAGCTCTTTGTTTGCACTGTGCTATTATTCATGCCCCTTCAGTTTCATGAAGTTGAACCTAAAAGTAAGATAGAAATACCATGCTGCAATAGCCTATTACTAGGATCATTGGTGTCCAACTAAAATTATCTCTGAATGTATGTAGGCTACACCTATGAGTGAACAATGACTTATATATACACTAAATTACTTATAGGGGGCGCAGTGTTGAGCCCCCCCTCCCTGCCAACACACACCCCTACTCAGGTTTTGTCTTTATTTTGCTATTTTGTAGAATAATAGTGAAGACATCAAAACTATGAAATAGCACATATGGAATCATGTAGTAACCAAAATAGTGTTAAACAACTCAAAATATGTTTTATTTTTGAGATTCTTCAAAGTAGCCACCCATTGCCTTGATGACAACTTTACACACTCTTGGCATTCCCTCAACCAGCTTCATGGGATAGTCACCTGGAATGCATTTCAATTAACAGGTGTGCCTTGTTAAAAGTTCATTTGTGGAATTTCTTTCCTCCTTAGTGTGTTTGAGCCAGTCAGTTGTGTTATGACAAGATAGGGGTGGTAAACAGAAGATAGCCCTATTTGGTAAAAGACCAAGTCCATATTATCACAAGAACAGCTCAAATAAGCAAAGAGAAATGACAGTCCATCATTACTTTAAGACATGAAGGTCAGTCAATCTGGAAAATGTCAAGAACTTTGAAAGTTTCTTCAAGTGCAGTCACAAAAACCATCAAGAGCTAATGATGAAACTGGCTCTCATGAGGACCATCACAGGAGTTACAGAGTTACATCTGCTGCAGAGGATAAGTTCATTGTTAACTACACCTCAGAAATGGCAGCCCAAATAAATACTTTACAAATCAAGTGAATCAGGCCTTCATGGTCGGATTGCTGCAAAGAAACCACTACTAAAGGACCAATAATAAGAAGAGACTTTATTGGGCTAAGATCCACAAGCAATGGACATTAGACCGGTGGAAATCTGTCCTTTGGTCTGATGGGTCCAAATTTGAGATTTTTGTTTCCATCCGCCATGTCTTAATGAGACGCAGAGTAGGTGATTTGATGATTTCCACATGTGTGATTCCCACTGTGAAGCATGGAGGAGGAGGTGTGAGGGTGTGGGGGTGCTTTGCTGGAGACACTGTCAGTGATTTAATTTAGAATTCAAGGCACACTTAATCAGCATGGCAACCACAACATTCTGAACCGATGCCCCATCCCATCTGGATTGCACTTAGTGAGTCTATCATTTCTCTTTCAACACGACAATGACCCATGGGCTATTTGACCAAGAAGGAGAGTATGGAGTGCTGCATCAGATGACCTGGCCTCCACAAACACCCAACCTCAAACCAATTGAGATGGTTTGGGATGAGTTTGACCCCAGAGTGAATGAATAGCAACAAGTGCTCAGCATATGTGGGAACACCTTCAAGACTGTTCAAGACTCATGAAGCTGGTTGAGAGAATGCAAAGCTGTCATCAAGGCAAAGGGTGGCTTCTTTGAAGAATCTCAAATTGAAAATATTTTCTTTTATTTAGCACGTTTTTGTTTACTAACTTATTACATTTGTGTTGTTTTGTAGTTTTGATGTCTTCACTATTATTCTACAATATATATATTTTTTTAAATATGAAAAACCCTTGAATGAGTAGGTGTGTCCAAACCTTTGACTGGCACTATATATGTGAATCACCAACTGGATTCAGTCTTATGTAGCAAAATATTTTACATTGGATAAAAATAGAGACTCAGACAAAATGGTATATCATACATAACATTTTTGAGGAACAATGGAAAAGTAATTCTGCTCTGAAAGTTGATACAGTTGTCATCTCACCTTTGAGAAAAGGGCATTTGAATATTTCTGGTACCTACTGGAGAGCTCTCCTTTGTCTACAGCCATTCTGCATTGTTCACACCCTCTTAAGCCAGCCTCACTCATCTCTTTAATAAATATTCACATGAGGTCATGTGCTAAACAGCGAGTATTGTAGTAAAGATTAAGACTAAAAGTGGTAGTAGCCTATAATAAAGAAAAATTCCAGGTAAACAGAAAGTGTTCAGATAAAAATATTTTATAAATATTAGATAACACTTACCCAGACACACTTGATTGATGGGTCATGTGAAAGAAATGCTAGAACCCCCAGCCACATCCAGTGGTGGAAAAAGTACTAAATTGTCATACTTGAGTAAAAGTATAAATCATTTCAAATTCCTTAGATTAAACGAGACGGCACAATTATTTTCTCTCTTTTTTTATTGACTGATAGCCAGGGGCACACTCCAACACTCAGGCATAATTTACAAACTAAGCATTTGTGTTTAGTGAGTCTGCCAGATCAGATGCAGTAGGGATGTTCTCTTGACAAGTGTTTGAATTGGACAATTTTCCTGTCAACATGTAACAAGTCCTTTTGGGTGTCAGGGAAATTGTATGGAGTAAAAAGTAGTACATTATTTTCTTTCGGAATGTAGTGAAGTAAAAGTAAAAGTTGCCAAAAATATAAATAGTGATGAACAGATAGCCGCAACCCCCCTCAAAAAAAACCTTAAGTAGTACTTTAAAGTATTTGACCACTGCCCAAATGCCTTCACACCAGTACATTAGTATACTTTATATACTGTTCCCCACGCACTTATCACATAGTATTCCATACATAAGTTAAGGACATGCAACCTGAGTTGAAACCTGAGTGAGGTGCACATGTACAATAAATAAACAAATGCATGCACCATATAATTATGTGGATGCACCATATAATTATGTGGATGCACCGTGTATTTATGTGGATTCACCATATATTTATGTGGATGCACCATGTATTTATGTGGATGCACCATACATTTATGTGGATGCACCATATATTTATGTGGATGCACCATGTATTTATGTGGATGCACCATGTATTTATGTGGATGCACCATGTATTTATGTGGATGCACCATATATTTATGTGGATGCACCATGTATTTATGTGGATGCACCATATATTTCTGTGGATGCACCATGTATTTATGTGGATGCACCATGTATTTATGTGGATGCACCATGTATTTATGTGGATGCACCATATATTTATGTGGATGCACCATATATTTATGTGGATGCACCATGTATTTATGTGGATGCACCATGTATTTATGTGGATGCACCATGTATTTATGTGGATGCACCATATATTTATGTGGTGGACAATTGATATTGTTGTGGTATGTCACAAAATCATGTTACATCCACACATATCAATTTTCATTTTATATTTATAAGTCTGGCTAAGTGGATGAATCTCTACAGAAGGTTTAAACGGTACAGCCAAATGGTTACTTGCATAATAGCAATATCAGAAATAGATCATGTCAAAATCAAATATACAGTATGTACAAGAACAATATCAATAACGATATCAATGATGGACGATGTAGTTACTGTATATGCATAAAATCAGGGGTAAAGTGGCTGAGCAGCAGGATAACAAAAAAATGTGTAGCAGCAACTTACGTGTTAGGAGAGGGTAATTTGAATAGAGGCACTGCAGATAGTGCTGATGACTGGTCCGTCAGAACCACGAATGAACAAGGGAATCTATATTCGGAGAGCCTGTTTCTGTCCTGCCCTTGACTTAGTTGCAAAACTCCCTGATCTTCTCAAAAATATAAGTTTGTCTAGCTGTGTCCAGTTCAGGTCGTGCTTGTACAAGTAGAACATCTGTGGGAGGAAGGATGTCAGCGTTGCGCAGCAGCTGAAACCTGGTCCCGACAGTCCGAAATCTCCTTGGCGACAACAGCAGGCTACA